>NC_053154.1:282414681-282419681 GCF_016835505.1 Polypterus senegalus
AGGTATAACAGACAGACAATAATTTTGTATAATATTAAAGTTTATCCCCCCCAACCCAGGTGGAATTGAAGAGTCGCATAGTGTGGGGGAGGAACGATATCCTCAGTCCGTCAGTGGAGCAGGACAGTGACAACAGTCTGTTGCTGAAGCTGCTCCTCTGTCTGGAGATGATCCTGTTCTGTGGATGCAGTGGATTTTCAATTACTGACAAGAGCCTGCTCAGTTAAGACAATTGATATAAAATTGAAATCGACTGATACATGCAGTCAAAATGTTGTCAACCACAATGATCACCAACTTACTTACAAGAAAAATCTAGTCAGGTATTAAAAAAGTAGGATATCACATTCACTAATTCAAGTGCAAATAACCATAAAATTGTCTGGATAGTCCTACTACAAAAAGGTAATAAACCTTGTCAGTCTGATCTTACTCAGAGATGTTTGATTACTATAATGTATATCTATCTAAAGTGACTTTAAATTAGCTCAGAAAGAATGCTTAAAGACCTCCATAGTTTGGAGAAGTTACAATTGCCAAAGTTCTCCTATAGGTTAATCAGTCTACTGGAAGGGAGACGGTGTCTAAATGAAATACTTAATTGGTCTAGAAGTGGATATCTATAATTATTCTGCGCTAGTGTGACTAAGATGTTTAGATGGGCATCAGGTTGGCTTTAAGGTGCTTTTCTGTCTGTGGACCTAGATGCCTCAAGGAAACTTTCAACTCAGAGTTACGCCAAAATATTCAATTAGCTTAAAGTTGAACCGAAGAGTCCATCAAAAGTGACTCAAAAGTCAGCCCTTCTTCAAAAAAATCAATGAAACCTGATCTTTAAATCATAGTTCTAAAAATGCATTAATGTGAAGTTTGTTGCATTGTCATAAGTCTTTTGAAGAATTTTGTAATCTATGTATACAGTATTAATTATCTATACCTATCATTGATTTTTTTAGTGTATCACTAAATGAAATTAATCTCTAAGGTTGTGTAAACTACATTTTATCTGTAGGTGCTTTTGAATGTTTGCAAAAATATTTTTTCAGCTATGACTTTGTTTGCACTGTTTTGCATGCGTCTCAAACTATGACTTGTACTTTTATTTTAAACATACTTTTCCTTCACCTTTTCTAATTTTTTGTGAGCAATATCCGATGATGGTCAACTCACTGCACCTCAAAATCATCTTGTTACATCTTTATCATGCCACCAACCACTCTCCATTGATCTTCCTGACACAAATTCTCAAGGCTCACTCATTCTCACTGGCCAACCAGACACAGAACAAGATGATGTTAGTTCTGGGTTGCTTGACAGTTATAGGGAAATTCTACAGCCCCTAGGAGTTTAAAAGTCAGAATCACAATAATTACTATTTGCAAAATTCGGCAGTGATGAAGATTAATGTTGACAGTGACAATAAAATGAAACTGACATTTAAACTCCACATGACTTAAACTGATATCTGACCAAGCTTAAAAACAATAGTAAATGCAAAGTGCATTGTGGGATTGTGTTTTTTGGAATAGCCATACGTTTGTTTACTGATAAAAATAAAAGATGGTTCATCTAGTTTAATCCCACAATGAGAAATGTACCTAAGAATTCTAGTTAGTGTGGAGTAATCAGGCCCGCACCTAGCAAATTCTGGGCACCAGGCAGCTGACAGAGTTCAGGCCCCTTTCGTGTTTCAAATATGTGCGTATATTTTAAAACGCCACTTATTTTCGAAAAAAGGGCGGGCCCCTGTCAAGCGTTATGGCTGCCATGCCCCAACACCCCAAACCCCACCCCGTTGCGGGCCTGGAGTAATACATTATGTATCTAAAGTATATGCTTCTGAGTAAAAGTAACCAGACGGTCTGACAGTAATGTCAGTAGAGAAATATTACATTATGGTATAGTTTCCATTCTTGGAATTAAGAGTTTTTGCTTTCAGTCTATCTGCAAAGTCAGTTTGTATTTGTTTTCAGGACCAGTTTACCAGACAAAACTGTTTTTATGACTTCATTTGAAGTTTAGAATAGATTCCTCATTATATAAATAGCCTTGTACCCATGTCTCTATCTTTTACTACTATTATTTAATGCTTCATGAGAACCGTTTTCTTTAGAGCACATATCTGGCTTTTGGTGCTCTAATCATGTGTTCTGCTTCACGTAACAAACAGTGTATCAATCTGCTGATCCTCTAGTGTTTATTGCATGACATTACTTTTATGAAAATCTGGGAGAATAAGGAGGGGACAGGCAGAGCAGCAGACAGTAAACACCATTGTGCAGTCAAAGAAAAATTTATTACCAACCTCTCAGTGTTTAAATTTAGAGGTATTAAGCATTAGTTAGGCATTTATGCCAAGATGAAATTGTGTAAACAGGATTTCTGTGTAAAGAAAAAACAGATGGCATCATAACACTATAATTTGTGCACAAATCAAACAAATTTATCAGCCTTCCCTGAAAGCCAAACCTGTACATTATCTGTCATTATATAAAGCAGTATAGTAATAAGGTGCTGCCAACTTGCTCCAAATGCTAGTAAGTTGTCAATTGTAAGAAAAATAAGCTAACCCTAATATTAGGTGTTTCAAGAAAAATATCAAATGCTTTGGTAAGTGTAATTCGGATGAAAGCGAAAAATTTACAAATTAGAACTTCTCTGCACTCCGTAAAAAAAACTCTACTACCACTAATTAAAAAAGTCTATTTAAATGAAAAAGTTTAGCTCACATTGATAATGAACTACTCAAAAACTAGTCTCTAATGCATTAAAACAAATAAAGATCCATGCTTTCCATAAAGTTTCAGCTGTTTGTTTTTTTTCTGCTATGCTGTTTCACTAAAAACACTGTAAAGAGGAAAAGACACCATATCATAAAAGGCAGAGATTGAGTGTTTTGAGTAGTGAGAACATACCCTTTGATAAACTGCCAGGCCTGATTACTGCGCTGCACTTAATTGTAACAGCTTAGGCTTCCTACTAACATCATCAATAATAAAGAAAAAAATGACAAACTGCTGAATCAAGTAAAATAGCTTGACAATATGGGGTTCATATTTGTTCTTTGCAGAATACTTAATCCGAATTACTATACAAAGCCACCTGTTCTCATTAACTTCAACCAAAAGCTTAAAACAAGCTATATTTTAATTCATCCATCCCTCTTTTTTGCCCTGAACAGTGTGGCAGGGAAGCTGGAGTCTGTCCCAGCAAAAGATACAAAGCAGGAACAATACCTTGACAGGGTGCCAAGTCCATCGCAGGGTGAACACAAATTCAGACACACACACATCTGGGCCAATTTAGCATCAGTGTTTGTTTATTCCATAAAAATAACGTAAAATCCCTAGACTCCAAGTCTGTACAGAAAGTTCCAGCTTATGGATATCCCATAGGAATTCTCATAGTTCCAATGTTTGTATGCTGAAATCAGCACTTGCAGGACATTGCCTCAAGATGCATACTGAAAGTGGAACATGTAATCAACAAAAAGCTTTTCATTTGGATGGAATATTCTGCATAGAGCAAAACCAACAATTGTACTTTGGCAAAAGTACAAGTGACAATCACTTTCTAAACTGTTTTTGTAATCCACTAAATCAAATCATACCTTAAATGCAAAATGTTTGGGGGGGGTCTTTAATTTTCCAAAGTACAAGCATACGAAAAAAATATAAAACAAATGTTTTTCAGTGTCAGTGTTTCTTCTAGAAGAGCTTTATGGGACCTTGAACTAAAAATGTTATTAATTTTCAACAAGAACCACACACAAATTCTAAAAGTCCACACTCATCCCCATGTTGCAAGTTCTGCGGTTTCATTGCACTTCTTCCATGTGCTCTCTTCATGGCAGCAAACTTGCAAAAGGCATTAATCAGCTTTGGGTGGCACTATGCTTTAAGCAAGTAATGATTCTCATTGATATTAAAAGATCTAGTTTCTGACCTACAATGGCTTCTACAGCTAGCTTACCATGAGGCCAAGAGTGGCTGAAAATAATTAACATTTGGAAAAACTAGCTAACATTACCTGGATTCAAACAGTACATTGTTAGAAAAAAAACAGGAGTTAAGTGTGAGCCTAAAAGAGCAGTTGTTTGTTTTTTATGTTTTTTGGTCATGTTCAGAAACAAAAGCAGTCCTAATACCTTAAGACCCAGGTTTAAACTCAATGCATGACAGGTGACGGGTAGTGTTGTCTTTGTGAGAAGTTGCTGAACTGTAAGCCATAACAATGTAGTATCGTCCAACCACCCAACTGGATATGTAACGGTAAGACAGTCAATTGCCTGTTTTACAATATAATTATATAATTATACAATACACATATATATCTATATATCTTCTTATATAATACACTACCGTGGCAGTGCGTTCGTCTGCTCAATATTTTAAATCACCTGTAGCTTGCAAACCATTTGACCGATTGAACTGAAATTTGGTACACATATACTACGTGAAGTCTATTATTCACTTTTGGGTAATAATTGACCTCCAAGGTTATTCCTCTTTTTATTTTTAGTTTATTGTAGAATCAACTCTCGGCAACGGCCAGTAAGGCGGCCGTGTAGCACATGCGTACAGGTACCATTCTCATCCCTACCATCTTTGCCGTCACTTCTTCTACCTCTTCATATCTTGCAACATTTTTGAGGCATATTGAAGACCTAAGTGTCAGCTTAAGTGAAAAATTAAGGAAAATGTACTAATTGCAACACAAACACTGATTTAATCACTTTTAACGTGAAAAGATGCAGATGAAAGATGAGAAGAAGCAGGCCGCTAGGGTGGAGAAAAGAAGAGCTGCTCAGGAAACAGCAAGTACATCCAACCTCTGAGCAAACGAATACTAAACGTACAGAGAAAGAGTATGAAAACTATGAATGCTCAAGTCAATCAATCAAATCAAAATCTTTATTGTCATTGTAGCAATGAGACACTGTACAACAAAATTTTAGGTGCAATTTTCCAGTGCAAAAAATAAAATAAAAACAAAACACA
>NC_053154.1:282432181-282459681 GCF_016835505.1 Polypterus senegalus
CCCTGTGAAGTCACAGTTCAGAGTTTGCGGCCTCAGTCATTTGCATATTTTTCCTTAGAACCTATCTAATAAAATTGTTAGCGGAAACCACAAATATCCTCCGCAACGTGTATGGCTTTTATCGTGGCAATACTGCACTGTAGAGAGAACAGGAAGCAACTGTAGTGGAAAATGCGGCTTGGGAAGATCAAAGTAGCCAATACAATTTGAAACTGCAACTCCCAACAGTCCCTGCAGTGCCTCTGATTGGTCTTCTACTGAGGGTGCTGGGGTTGTTGGGGTCAAAGGATGTCAGCGCAGCTTTTAAAATGGGGGCCGGTGACCAAAAGCAAAAAAAAGGTTTTTGTAATTTGTGTTTCAAGTTCCTGTCTATTTGCCTTCTGTTGGGTTACCTATACTTATTCATTTTGTCATGGATCGTTTTGTGTGTCTGGATTGTCTTCTATCTGCCTGTGTACATGAGGAAAATAAGTGGATTCATGGCCATCCTGCAAAGAAAAGAGTGCTCCTGAACCCATCCACCTGTCTTCACCATTTCAGGAACTACCGGTAGGACTATCTTTACATTCCCATTCAACGTGCGGATCTCTGGACTATCTATATTCATCATTACATTTCATCTGTTGCCGTTTTTCACAAACTTTTTCATGATTTACTTTGTGTGTTTTGTTTGTGCTTTGTTGTATTTAATGTGTAATCGCCATAAAGGGAACAGGGGTGGTATCGTTTTCTTATTTACTTTGTTTTCATTACATTCTTTATTTGCCGGTTTGCTTTGTATTTGTCTCTGTTTGTGAGTGCGTGTGGGTCGGGTCAAAGCTGGGAGCATCCCTGGAATGTCCACCATAAAAATAAATATATCACTGTCTTCTCGACGGTGTGAATCTTAGCGGCACCGGACCACTACAGCGTTATTCATTTCTCCTTGCTGCTGATTGACTGTGATACATCTCCAGCTGAGTGTTCTTGTGTTTTCCGTTTACTTAAAAGCCTAAACAGCGCCTGTCCTTTTTGGCTGATTGCTTTGTTTCTCTCTCCTTCCCCACACATTCCCTGCTCCTGTTGGGGGATGTGCTCTCCTATGATGTTTGTCTATTCTTTAATTGATAACTAACTGCATACTAAGTTTGTTTTACTTCTGAAAGAGACATGTTTGTTTGAATTGTTTGAATAAAGTTCCTGTCTCTATTATCCCCTGTGTTTCTGTGACCCAAGTGTGACACCCTGCAGTACTGCAGCCTCACTGTCCCTGGGATTCAGCCGCTGCACTAGGCTAGCCTGCAAGCATCAGCGCTTACCTCTGTGTGCTTGTGTGCAGCCAGTTCAAGAGGGGTCAATTGCACTTTGTACATATTATTCCAGTAGTTTTTTTTAAATAGTTTTTACAGTTCATTAGCAGTGTGTAAAATGATCAGTGTTGCAGTAATCGTGATGCTCTTTGCATGAAAAAATGTTTTACATTAAAATTTCACTTTTTCTTTGTTGATTGTGATGTTCACTTAAAGTGCAGCAAAAAAGTATTTGGCGTCCAAGGATGCAGTAACCCCCAAATATGCGGCAATTTAAGGGTTACAGCCCAAAAATGCCGCCGAAACGAGCTGCACCATCTAAGGCTTCTAGCAATGAAAACGCGCTTGCATGAATTACAGTACATATAGCGGTAACATCGGTATTTTACATTCTAGAACTACGGGAGACATAGCAGTACAGTATACAGGTTTACCTTTACATTCTTTATTTTTAGGTAATGTATTAAGCTGAGTTTCAAATTAAAGTGTTTTGGGGGCATATTTAGGGTTTAAACTAAGAAAATAGGCATTTTTTGTAACCACATCCAAAATGTGCGTTTATTCACAATTTGCAGGTGCTCTAGGAATGTAACCGCTGCAAATTTTGGGGGTGTACTGTATTTCCAGCAATGATCTCCCAGAAGGAGAGTTTGGAAAAAACAAAATTGTTAATCCTAACTTTAATTTTAACCTTAGGTTTTAATCTAGAGCTCTGAACTCTCTCAAATTGTGCTTGGTGTATACTATTAACCTTTTTAGCATTAAAAAACCATAAAAAGCATCTAGAGGGTTTTATGTTTCATTTGTGTGGATTATAAACAGTAACATTTGCATTCAGAACCCTTGTACCACCACAGCCAGCTCACCCACACCAGACAGGCTTAAGCATCAGGAATGGGGGTTAAGCAGTAAAGGATATAAAACCCCCTTATCTTCAGTAGCGTGCATTTGGTTTAACAGTAAAAGTAGTGAATGACACACAAGAGAAAACCCAAATATCATTCTTAGATCAACTGCTTAAGAGGCAATTATAATTGTATGATTTGCTTTTAAGATGCAGTATCAAATCAAAAAGTGAGTAAAGTAAATCAGACATGAAGCATTAATTGTCACCATGTTGACACATTTTTTTTTTTTTTTACATACTTACCTTAACACTAGAATTACCAAAGCTTACGAAAAAACTTGTAAACCCGGCCAACCTTAAATCCGCTCGCACCTCTCCATCAGCGTCTTTTGTCTTGTAAATGTGTTGATAAGCCCAAGCAGCAAGCAGCCTGCTATCCCATCCTCCCACCGCTGCAGAAAGTGCAAAAACCTCTCCCAGCTTAAGTCTTCTTTATCAGGGAGTCAGGTACCTAGAGCTGTATTGGCTAAAAAAATATTGCTATTTGAAACACATGCATTTCATGTGTGTTCCGTGTCTACAAAGATCTATGTAAGTGTAGGATAACAGGAAATGCAAGAAATGTTGAACACATACCTAAAAGACAAACAAACTTTTTCCATGTTTTAGTACTAATGACAAAATTTTGACATGACGTATATAATGTGTGAAGACTGAAGTCCAAATATCAAATAAGCACTTTCACAAAAGTTACAAATATAACAGAACAAGTTTGCTTTTATGCAGACTATAACCAACGAAAAAGAAATCGGGTTAGTGTGGCTTGTTGTCGTGACTTCTTTGGTAGTACAGTGGTAAGAACGTCTGAATCATATTCAAAAGGTCGCCGGTTTGAGCCTTCCCGTGTCCCAAAATATACGTTTTGAGTAATGAGCTGCTCTTATTGTTACTATTATACTATAAGACAACAAGACTGTATGGCAGTATGACACCCGACCTCTTGGTGCATCCAAACGGTGCCATCTTTCACCTTTACGCCTGGTGCAGCTGTGTTGTTCTCATATGTGAATGGACATTTCTTGTGGGGAGGGGTGCTTCTGTTCTCTTTCTCAGATGTAGAAAAAATCGTCCTCATCCGAGTTCACCTCTGTGATAGCACGTCTTTAGTTGAAAACTAACAGTGTCAGATCGGGGCGAGTGTGAACGCAACTGAGAGAATAAAACTGAATAAAAAAACATTAACCTTTAAAAGTACCATACATTTACACCAGCTGTTACAGACTCAAATCAAATGTATGTTTTTATTCTAAAATAACAAGAATAAAAGAAGCTCACATCTCATCCGGGATCAAACTCATGACCTTTTCATTACCAGTCAGTAGTTCTTACAGTTACGCCACCAAAGCGGTCGTATTAAAGACGTGTCAATATCGCACCCTAATGCAGGTTCTTTTTCTGCAGTTACATTTTTGAATAAAAGCTTACTTCTTTTGCTATACTTGTACCTTTGTGAAAGTGTTAATTTGATATTTGGACTTCACACATTATACGCTTCATGTCTACATTTTGTCATTTACTACTAAAACATGAAAAACGTTTCTGTTTTAACAATGTGTTTACATAGATTGCTGTAGACACGAAACACACACGAAATGCATGTGTTTCAAATAATGATATAATATTTACTCTATACAACTCTAAGCAACTGACAGGCAGGTAAACAGACTTGAGCTGAGAAAACTTTGTGCAGCGGTGTGGGTGATGGTATAAGCAGGCTGCTTGCTGCTTATTGACACATTTACAAAACAAAAGACGATGACGGAAAGGTGTGAGGGGATTTAAGGTGGGACAGATTTACAAGTTTTTTCATAGGCTTTGGTAATTCTAGTGTTAATTACCAGTGCTCATGTCTACATTTTGTTATTACTAAAACATGAAAAACGTTTCTGTTTTAACGATGTGTTTACATAGATTGTTGTAGACAGAAAACACACATCAAATTATTTCCCCTTGCAAGTCTGGGTAGCTCACTCCCAGATAATCAATCAAGGCACGAACTGGGAGAACTTCTTGCCCGTTCTGAGGCGGTGGGGGGGATGGTATAGCAGACTGCTTGCTGTTTGGGCTTATCGACACATTTAGAAGACAAGAGAGGCTGACAGAGAGGTGCAAAGGGATTTAGGGAGGGCCAGATTTATGAGTTTTTTCGTTAGGTCTGGTATTTCTAGTGTTAAGCAGCCAATGCAGTTCCACAAGTAACTACCAGGTGGAAAACAGATTCCTGTGAAATCCTGGGCCTAATACAGTGAGAGAAATCTATACATAAAGTATCATGCACACTATATGTATACATATATCATGCTATATGTTGAAACATGTGCTCTTTTATTTGGGCATATTGTATTTGGAAAATTTAAGTGTATGCTTAATGCACTTAGCTACTTTTTAATTTTACAAACACAAAAAGGAGCTTATCCTTGATTGCTTTTTGTGGCAATCAAGCACCAAACTAAAAGCGACCTCACTTTTCTTCTAAAGCGCTGACCTAAAATTCAATTTATTTGTGCAGAACAAAGAGGGTAGGTGAAAGTTTAAATGTGGTAATTGAAACATTTCTCATATCATGAGCACAACAAACTCTGTATAGCAAAAAACCTGATAACAGTCTTGAATCAAGCCAGTGTCATCTCATAGTGCCTACTACTGGCAGAAAAGCTTTTTGCAATTACTAAGCTGCAGACGGTTATGCATGTGACTGCATCTAGCCACAGAGGATAAGTGAAAGTTATACTGGGTTGACAAGATGTTCTTTGCAGAATATGTAATAAGGAGAAAATCTTAAAGTTTTTGGCATTTAAGTGTTAATCAGAATTTGACAACTAACACTTAATTTCAGAAGATTTAATAAATAATCACGTGCCATTTTGAAACTGGTATATACAATCTTACTTGAAAGATATAATTCACTCTAATTATTTTAAATGACAGTATAACTTGCCTAATTACTTGATTATCCAGACTCAACATGACTAAAAGCAAATTAATCCACTTAAGAGCCAAACTACTGAAATAGATATTCAACAAAATATTCAACCTTCAATTTCTTTTCTGAACCTACTTATTCTATTCTGACTCAAGGAACTGCAGCTTTTCCAGACCTACCAGGCAAGATTCCCAGTCCATTATAAGGTATAGTAAGACAAATAAATGCAAAGACATGTAAAAAGAATGGCAGCAACTGAGAATTTTGAAAGCAAAAAACAAATCACATTGGGAGAATGTGCAAAATGAAGGGTTCAAACACAGGTCCCTGAAGCTTTTAAGCAACACCTGCCTCTTTTAAGCAGCACCTGCCTCTGTGTCACCACACTGCATTTACACAATGCACTAAATTAAGCAGCAACATATAATGAATATTAAGTGAAGTAAATTAGTGAGGATGCAAGATTAAAACTGTAGTTATACTATACTGTATATCACCTTTTAAAATCAAACTTGTAAGTACAGCAGAATCTTGTCCTCTATGAATTAAACGAGCAATAAATAGCAGTAGAGTACTAAAAAAGAAGTAACGCAAAAATTTAAACTATTGTGGTGCACAGTATAATACTTTTTTCTTATGTGACAAAAGAATGGCCTTCAATACTAGAGCTTTATTAAGCTCAGTGCAGCACATGGTGGTACAAGAAAAAGGAAGACACATGTAATTCGCATTCATGCTGCATCTCCCCTTAAGTGGTGCAAGAAAAAATGACATGTGTTTTTACGTCTCAATACTCTTGATCTGTACCATACATCCAGACATGAAGTAGTGTGAGATGTATGCACTTCCTATAATCTCATCTCATTTCCACAAGGCGATTCAAGATGCTCTCCTTCCATACTATCAACTTGTCTCTCACTCACTATATGCATCTTCTTATATACTGAGCTTTCTAGGTTAAATGGGACTTCTATGAGTTTGCGACCTGCTCTAACTATTGGAAAAGGAGTTGTTCATGTAGCATTGTGAATGGAGACCTGTCTCATATGCAAACTAACATTTAAATACAATGCACATGTGTACAGTAAAGATATACTCATTTGTATTTCAAGCTGACCTTATCTATAAACCTTTGGCAGTTTACTGCTTACCTGTTCACCATTTTAGAAAATCTGAAGAAAAACTGGAGTGTTCTAAAACTTTTGACTGGTAGCATATATATTGTATGTATGTATAGGGTGGTCTAGATCTAATTATGCAATTTTCATTACTTATTAAGTTTATTACATAGAAAATTACCCGTAAAATCCCGGACCATCGAGAGGTGTGTGAACTGACAACAAGAAGAATCGTCTTCGCACCAAACTGGAATCGTCCCCACATAAATCAAAGTCATACAAACGATCTGGATCTGTATAATTAGATCTGGACCACCCTGTATATCTACACATATTTATACACACAAACACACTCACACACACATATATTTTTTTAAGTTGCTGTCACCAGAAGTTAAAGCTTTCATTTACATAATATTAGAGATAAGCTAAGAGGAAATTGTATACCTACACGAACAATGGACCAAAAAACGTTCATTGTAGCAGCCAGACTCACCATGTCCGCGTACGAACTTCATATTTGTAGAGATCATCCACCAAGCCATATTTACTAGCAGGAAGGGCTTTGTATCCACCATGCACATAAACTGATTTTGACATGCTATCATAAACACTGCTGTGACCATAACCACCCTGGACAATTGCTCCTTTGGTCTCTAGCACTAGCCAAGTATTCGACCCTGCAGAGACAAAAATATGTAAGAAATCACCAACTATATAACAGATATTTTGTTACAAAATTAAACAAAAACACCCAAAATGTAAACAAATGTGACAAGCAGATTAAATTTACTATATTATTAATCAATAGGCTTATTCCTTTAGATCATCAATATTTTCACCTTTTTTACAATCTGTTACTGGACTTGCTTATCGATAAGCTTTGCAGAAGAAACAACGGCATGTTAATTTGATCCTTACATATAATATTTGCAAATCTAACATGTAAACAATACATTCAAAACATCCATGAGGAATTATTTAATGGGCTTTCTTAATGACAGATATATTGATATTTAAACAGCACTTCACATACAATTCAAAGATGACTTTAATTAACAGCTAATTCAAGAGATAACTGAAGAATTTATCAAAAAAAAGCTTAACAGTGTTGCCTTTTTTATTTGTACTTTTATGTACTCTTTAACCACATCTTGCAAAAACCTGTCATGTTCAGAAGGAACCTAATGTAGTAGTCCTTTACTTTTATAATCAACTGTCAAAAGAAAAGTTAAAAAAATGTATCACCTATTTTGACTGCTCTCAACATTCACCACAAAACTTCTCAGACAGAACTCTATCTTTGAAAATATTAGAGACTCCTTGAAGAATACTAGTTATTAATTTACTGAATTTAAATACATGTACAAACTTTACATTATTCTCATAAACTATATATAAATGTCATTTGCTCTGATTCTGTCTGCCATTTATGCCCTCATGATGTGCCTGGTACATAAATGTAATTGTAATGGTTTGGTCTTTTTGGTATTAATATTCTATTACTACCTTTGATGTTGTCAGTTATAATTCCTTATTTCCTTAAACTTTTCTATACTTCTATACGCCTCTGGCACCACTTTTTCTGGTGATTAACATACTCTTCTATTTGAAGAAGTGGCCCTTCTACTCCTTGCTTCTCACTTACAGCTGAACCCAGGCATTAACAAGAATGTATATTACCAACAAAGTACCTCTGTAGCAGAAATTAAAAATCAAAAGGAACTTCAGCTCAGCGAAGTGAAAATTGTCTTCAGATAGTGCATCACACAAAGCACACATAGGGTAGTGTATGGACTAAGGCTGTCAGATCAAACATCATTATTCAAATACAATTTAAATTTATTTTAAAACAATCTTCTTCAATAGTAGAAGCAGATATTTGATTGTCAAACAACAGGATGTTTCCCGCAGAAGACCTCTGTGAGATGTTACTTGATTTATTCATTAAACCCTCCCAAAACCCTAATCTTAATCACAGTATAACAAGGAGAGCATCACATGACATGATGCACAGCAACAACCTCCTCAACAGAGTACAGCTCTGGAGGTCTGCAGTTAGACTTTATTGGGAGGGGCTTAGGGAGGATGGCAAAGAACAGCTGCTTGGTTTATGGGGCACATTTTTTTGGGATAGTGTTACTTCTGGTGTGTTATGCAAAGCTGCAGTGTTTTAAAGATCTGTATTGCACTTCACTTCCACAATCAGCTTTAAAATAATTTTGAATGGTTAGCTTGTTATCTTCATTAATAAAAACATACAGCCAAAACCCTTCACACATATTGTTTTTATAGCCCTATACTCTGCACTTTGATCTATTAGTGTACTCAGAGCAATTTTTCTAAGCGCTTCTCCTGCGCCCTAAAAATATCATTTTGCATCTGATTCTCTACCATTCACTCTTAAACTCGAGATCCCTGATTGAGACATTCTCATTAAAGCAAATCGAAAATAGCTATCATAATTAAGATTTTCATTTTATTATAACCAGCCAACCTGCAGCGTAGCATACGCCGCATAATTATCAACGTGAACAGTCAACGTGGCTCACAGCTGAATGTGGAATGTAGCACAGACCAAAGCGAGTGAGGATGTGTTAGGTAACATGTTGGGAGCGGGCACATGAGCAAGCAGTGCGCATGCCTCAAGAGCGAGGGTGGACACGGGAGGTCTCTGTCATGCGTACCCCATGGTCAGGCAACTTGGTCGATTATATATACAGTGGAACCTCAGTTCACAACCATAATTCTTTCCAAAATTCTGGTCGTAAACCAATTTGGTCGTGAACCAAAGTAATTTCCCCCATAGGATTGTATGTAAATACAAT
Source organism: Polypterus senegalus (assembly GCF_016835505.1). NCBI lineage: Eukaryota > Metazoa > Chordata > Cladistia > Polypteriformes > Polypteridae > Polypterus > Polypterus senegalus. The sequence goes on from NC_053154.1 coordinate 282,441,247, forward strand.
TAATCTGTTCCAGACTGTACAAACTGTATGTAAATATATATATATTTTTTTTAAGTTTTTAAGCACAAATATAGTTAATTACACCATAGAATGCACATCGTAATAGTAAACTAAATGTAAAAAATACCACTTAAATAACACTGAGAAAACCTTTAACAACAGAGAAAACTAACACTGTAAGAGTCTGCGCTATAGCTCTACGAACCGCTCGCTAAAAACACTTTGTTTTAATGAGTTTTAAGCACAGGGGAAAAAATGAACATTTAAAAATCTGTAATTTAATAAACAACCAAGAAAAGTAACACTACAACAATGCACACGAGCGCCTGTGTGTGTGTGTGTGTCTCCCTCACACATGCGCCTCGGTGTGTGAGTGTGTCTCTTACTCATGTGTGTGTGTGTGTGTGTTTCTCTCCTGTGTGTGTGCGTGTGTGTGTCTCTCTTGCACGCCTGTGTGTGTGTGTGTGTGTGTCTCTCTCTCTCTCTCCTGTGTGCGCGTGTCTCTCATGTGGACTGTAACACAGATGAAAGTGACTGAGGCTGTGTTTGGCGAGTTGTTGCGTGCGGGCACATGAGCAGGCAGTGCACATGCCTCGAGAGTGACGGTGGACGCAAGAGGAGGATTACAGTTGGCGGGCAGGGCTCTGTCGTGTGTATCCCATGATGCGGGAGGAAGGATAGAGTTGGCGGAAGGGGCTCTGTCGAGCGTATCCCATGGTCTTAGAGTTGGCGGGCAGGGCTCTGTGAGTTGACGGGCGTGGCTCTCTGTCTTGCTTGCGCTCAGTGTCTTGCGTGCCCTTAGTGAATTTTATTTATATATATACTACCAAAATACCCACGCTTCACAGCGGAGAAGTAGTGTGTTAAAGAAGTAATGAAAAAGAAAAGGAAACATTTTGAAAATAACGTAACATAATTGTCAATGTAATTGTTTTGTGATGATGAGTGTTGCTGTCATATTATATATATATATATATATATATATATATATACACATATACACATATATATATACATATACACACATATAAACATATATATATACTGTACATATCCATACACACACATATATATACAGACATACATATATACACATACATCCACATATATACTCAGCAAAAAAAGAAACGTCCCTTTTTCAAGACTGTGTATTTCAACAATAATGTTTTAAAAATCCAAATAACTTTACAGATCTTCATTGTAAAGGGTTTAAACAATGTTTTCCATGCATGTTCAATTAACCATAATCAATTAATTAACATGCACCTGTGGAATGGTCGTTAAGACCTTAAAAGCTTACAGAAAGTAGGCATTTAAGGTCACAGTTCTAAAACGCAGGACACTAAAGAGACTTGTCTACCGACTGTGAAAAACACCCAAAGAAAGATGCCCAGGGTCCCTGCTCATCTGCGTGAACGTGCATTAGGCATGCTGCAGGGAGGCATGAGGACTGCTGATGTGGCTAGGGCAATAAATTGCCATGTCTGCACTGTAAGACGCCTAAGACAGCTACAGGGGAGACAGGAAGGACAGCTGATCATCCTCGCAGTGGAAGAGCCCGGATCTTAATCCCATTGAGCACGTCTGGGACCTGTTGGATCGCAAGGTGAGGGCTAGGGCCATTCCCCCCAGAAATGTCCAGGAACTTGCAGGTGCCTTGGTGGAAGACTGGAGTAACATCTCACAGCAAGAACTGACAAATCTGGTCCAGTCCATGAGGAGGAGATGCACTGCAGTACTTCAAGCAGCTGGTGGCCACACCAGATACTGACTGGTACTTTTGATTTTGAGCCTCCCACACAAATATATATATATATATATATATATATATATATATATATATATATATATATATATATATATATATATATATATATATATATATATATATATATATATATATACACATACACACATATATATATAAACATATATATACATACATATCTACATACATACATACATACATACATACATACATACATACATATACATATATATATATATATATACACACACACACACACACACACACACACACACACACAGTCTTTGGGGTGCGAGCAACTGTTGCTGGGGGTGCCAGAATCCATGAAGGAAGAAGAATGAATTTCTATGAATTTATTTATCCATTCCTAAATAATTAAATGGGCGGGCTATTTCGTATCAGTGCAATACGCTGCTTGTTAAAACGGATGACTTTTACGTGCAAGTATGTGTGGATATTATGAACTATCGTTTCTGTTCAAGTTCTATTTAAATTTTAAATAGAAGGAATTTTTATTTAATCGACAGAATATTATTCCAGAATAAATCAACTCAAACCTTAAATAACTTGCTCTCCATAAAAATATATCCTGCCTAAATTATACAAGTTAGAAATAAAGTAAACGTTAAAAGAACAAACATTCAAATTTCTTTACTCTTATGTAATTTTATATAAAAAATAAACTTAAATTTTAAATATCCCAAAAGATTTTGCTCTCCATAAAAATATATCCTGTCAAAATTATACAAATTCAAATATGAACATGGTGCATAACAAAACCTGGAAATATAAATAAAATTTGTTCTTTTCAGCAATAACAAATAAAATCATTCAGTTGTCTTTGCTCATATGTCATTTTATCAGAGCTGGACGCCTGGCATCTTTTTTTGCCAACAAGTTCGTTTATGTTTGGTGTGAGGTTCTGTGTTGTGGAGATTCTCAGGATGGACTGCAGGTGCTCATCAGTGAGGCGACTCCTTTGTGCTGTTTTGTTAGTCTTCATGACTGAGAAGAGCTTCTCACACAGATATGTGGTACCAAACATGCACAAGGTTCGAGCCGCATGTATATGGAGGTGGAGCATTTGTGCGGGAATGGAGTGAATAAACTGTGCGGGCCGTGCAGTATCGTACTTTGCCTTCAGTGTGCCATTACACTGCAGCTCAATCACCTCCATCTGAATCTGCACAGGTGCAGTTTCCACATCAACGGCAAATGGGTTGCGAAACAACTCAAAATTCTTTTTTTGTTCTTCAAAGTCACCAAAGCGCCGTGCGAACTCAGTGCACAGTGGCTCAGTTTATCAGCAAAATGCGAATTTGGGAACACCGTAGTGCCGACTTGGTTCAACATTACTTGGCAACAGGGAAAGTGGGGCAAGTTGCACTGGTGCATTTGTGTCTCCCATAAAAGTAGCTTCACTTGAAATCACTTTGTGATTTTGCACGGGTAAAAACGTCTGCTGAAGTGTCAGATTCTTCTTTAACTCTTATGCTTTCTGTATCTTGTGCATTGCATTCAGGTCTTTCAGGTTATCTTGATGTTTTGTCTCATAGTGCCGTCTTAGATTAAATTCTGTAATTACAGCCACATTAGCTCCACAAATGAGACACACGGGTTTACCGGCAATGTCAGTAAACATATACTCAGCCTCCCATCGGTTTTTAAAGGTTCTATGTTCAGAATCACCTTTTCTCTTCGGCATCATGTGGGTTAGCTTCGCAATAACTTGCTAGGCTTGATTAACGCGGTAAGTGTTCGGCAAGGCAGCTGAAGCGCTGCATTATGGGATCTGTAGTTTATTGTGTTACCAGCGCTTCATATCCCCGGGCCATTAATAACAATAATATATAAAATGATCTCGCGGGCTGGATGTGGCCTGCGGGCCTTGAGTTTGACACATATGGACTAAATAGAACTTGAAAAGATATATTTTTTCAAATGTGATCGCGCAATTCAGATCGAGTTGACGCGCACTACAGTACATCAAGCCCACGTGCTATTGTGGTTTTGCCTGGGTGCCTCAATAAGTTACCCTCCCCTCGCTCTTACTTTTTTACCGTTCATCTAATGAATACACTGAGTATGGCTTTACCAAAACAATCATTGATCGCGAATAAAGTATCCATTATTCATAAAGCTTCAATTGGTGATCTGTCTTTCTGCGTTAACCGCATATTTTTTCATACGTCTCAAACCAAGGGGATGTGAGGCTAAAATGAATCGGAAGCGCGTGTACATACTCAGTGCATCCCCTCTCAGGAATTGAACCTCGGAACATCGGCGCTAGAGGCGAAGCCTCTACTATTGCGCCACGGCGTGTGGTTTGTCTATTTGAGCGTAGCAGTGTAATTCGGTTTTTGTTCAGCACTGCTTTGGAACTGTTGCTTTTTGTCTGCGCACTGCATCAGTTCACGTGAGCCGCTGAATATGGTTTTATATGTCACTGGCTCACTTCTAATTGTTTCGCTGCTTTCTTAATTATATAATGCATGTTTTCTTCAGCGCTTTTTGGAGCTCTTCCTGGTTTTCTACGTACTGCGTGATTACGTGGAGGCGTGATGATGTCACACAAACTCCGCCCCACGGCTTTCGAGCTCAACTCCATTACAGTAAATGGAGAAAAATAGCTTCTAGTTATGACCATTATGCATAGAATTTCGAAATGAAACCTGCCCAACTTTTGTAAGGAAGCTGTAAGGAATGAGCCTGCCAAATTTCACCCTTCTACCTATATGGGAAGTTGGAGAATTAATGATGAGTCAGTGAGTGAGTGAGTCAGTCAGTCAGTCAGTGAGGGCTTTGCCTTTTATTAGTATAGATATATATATATATATATATATATATATATAGATATAGATATATATATATATATATATATATAGATATAGATATATATATATATATAGATATATATATAGATATATATATAGATAGATAGATAGATACTTTAAAACAAAAACTTTAAAGAGCCTTGTCAGCAACCACACCATGTCCCACAATTAGTCTGTGTCTTATGTGGCTGTTGGCTTGACACATAATGTCTAAAACAGTGAGGTGTAACTGAAAATATTCAGGTCACTTACATTAAAATATTGCTACATCTGTAAAAGAGAAAAAAAAACAGACAAGACTGTGCAAACCCTGACTTGGTAGAGTACCAATCCAATAAACCACAGGCACTGACTGACTTTTTATTCTGAATACTGCAATAAAAATGGTACACTGCCTCGGCCCACTGGACACCAACAAAATAATAAAAAGAGAGTCTACCTTTGACCTGCCTGCTTCTTCCCTGCTCATTTACTTCACTCACTTTTCTGTCTTGTTAAGTAGCCGGTATTCTTCCAAATCTTGAGAAATCATTTATTTATTTAGAGTCATTATTGACAGACCTGATCAAAATTTTGACTTTGGTAGATATGTAGAAGATGAAATTTGATGCAAATAATTATATAGTCTTACAAGTAAAATATTATGATATAATGACACGTTGGGGACTGGGGTATTAAATCTTATTCTTTTGAGAATAAGAGAATAAAACAAAGCTCACAGAGTATTAGACTACATATGTTTCCTGGGCTGCAAAGTATGAGCAGCAAGAAAAGATTCAAGGTGTTCAGTCTTTTCAATTTAAGTAAACTGAAATGAAGAAGAACCATGATAGAAGTCTATAAGAACAGAATTAGTAGAGCCAATTCTAATGGATAATTTAAAATGAGTTCCAGAAATACAACATGGAAACACAGATGGAGGCTGCTAGAGCGAAAAATTATCACAGATATTATAAAATTTTTCTTCACACAAACACTTAGAAATAGGAATAAATTAGCAAATTATGTGAGAGATAGTAGTAGTTTCCTGACCTTCAAACCTCAACTTTAAAATATTGTGACAAACATCAGGTGAATCAATATTAATGGGCTATACTGGACTATACTAAGCTATCATGTTGCAATTGTAAATTTGGTGCAACACTAATTTTCAGTGTTACAAAATTACAGTAAACAAATTAGTTGAACTGGGAAAATTTTGTAAATTACAATTTTTCATTAAGAATCTTTTTAGTTTGTATTTCTGTTTCATTTAACCTTTGGTTTCATGTGTCTGATATGTTGGGTTTTTCTTTTTTTTTTTTTTTTTTACTGTACAGCACTTTGGTCAGCCTTGATGTTGTTTTTAAAGTGCTTTATAAATAAATCTATACTAATAAAAGGCAAAGCCCTCACTGACTGACTGACTGACTCACTCATCACTAATTCTCCAACTTCCTGTGTAGATAGAAGGCTGAAATTTGGCAGGCTCATTCCTTATAGTGTACTTACAAAAGTTAAACAGGTTTCATTTCGAAATTCTACGCCTAACGGTCATAACGGTCGACAATGTCCGCTATGTTGAACTTTCTTAGTTATGGCCCCATCTTCACTAAATTTGGTTGCCGGCTTCCTTGCGCTAACTGAAACCAATGTATGTACTTATTTGGGTGGTATGACACCACTATCGGCTGCCATATTGAACTTCCCAACGGTCTTTGTTACTTATGGGCCTCCCACGTTGTTGGCTGCCTGCCTATATAAGGCCATCCGTCGCTCCAGTCTGTACATTCCCTTCCTTGCTTCGCCACGGGATTCACATCTCCCTGCTGATAACTACAGCCTTTTTATTTAATCCACGGCTTCTCTGCTGTTTTATTGTTCGTTTATTATGATTATAGTTATTGTGTAGGTATTTTAAACTTACTTTACATTGTTCATGTACCCATTTCCTTTATCATTCCAACCATACCCCCATTAACATGTCTATCGAGGTGATCACCATTGATCAAAGAACTGTCACTTACCGAGTGGTTTCCATGCCCAAGCTCACTCTTGATATCCGGAGGAACATTGTGTCTTATGTATTGAATGACTTGGACAGGTTCAAGGTGTGGACTGATGACGGTACAGGAGATAATTATACTATACAGGAGCACTAGAAGAGGGAAATGCTAAAGCCCTTCACCTATGGTTCTGCATCTGAGTTGATGGCTGCCGCTGAATTGTTCGGTTGTCGCTTTCAAGTGTACCGAAATGGGCAAATATTTTACACCTTTCGACAACCGCCAATGCCTCTTAAACATTTTAGATTCACAGGTGAAGATCTGAGTAGTGGACACTTTGATGTTTATGAATGTTTAAACTCTCAAAAGCTGGATGTGAAGTTATCAATGAAACCGGTTATATGCTTGCAATGCTTGACAGATGCCGAATGTCACATTAACACAAGTCCTGCAAATACTGTCGTAATTGAAACAAACCATGAAACTCACACCGATTATGACAGCAGCAATCCAAGCTGTGAGGTTTCAGACAAGATTACTTTTCACATGGCCAACTGTACATTGCATGCTCAAGAGTAAGCTCAGTGCACAACTTGGTTATATTACAACCGGAGGGCCGAACTAATAATGTGGTATACAAAGAGATCCTTAACAAATAATTATTGGTATATTTTCCCTCAGTTTAAAAAGGTTTCATTTTCTTCTTAGTAAAAATTTTAAGGCAGTACTTCGCTGCTGCGAAGTGCAGGTATTTTGCAAGTAAATAAATAAAAATACAATTTTGACAAATGAGACGAAACCATTCAGTCCATCAAGCTGTTTTTTTAACCAAAAGCTAAGCTCTCCTAATATCTCCTCCGGATACTTCCTAAAAGGTTTTCAAGGTTTCTTCTTGAACTAGGGTGTTGTACCGTGTTAGCAATTATGAATGTAGAGAAAAGTCAAGCAAAATTACACCTTTTATTGACTAACTAAAAAGATTACAATATGCAAGATTTCGAGGCAACTCAGGCTCCTTCTTGATTATATCTTGCCTGAAGAAGGGGCCTAAGTTTCCTCAAAAGCTTACATATTGTAATCTTTTTAGTTAGCCAATAACAGATGTCATTTTGCTTGACTTTTCTCAAGGTTTCATCTTCAACTACATGTCTTGATAGCTTGTTCCAGACACACTTTTTGATTAAAGAAGTGTTTCTAGGCTTAACTTCTAAAAGCATTCCCCTCAATTTCCATGTGTCCTTGAGTGCATGATTCACCGTTTATTTGGAAAATATTCTGCTAGATCTACTTAATCAATGTCTTTGAGGATATAAAATATGATTATCCATAATGAAGTCATGTGCTCCCTACTTTACAAATGCATAGGATGAAATTACACCACTGATTTGAGTTTGTACCCAGACAAACTGTACAGACTTTCAATTCTGCTGAAGTTCTGGCATAAAAGGAATTTAAGAATGTTACACTACCTCATCCTTATACAGCAGAGTAAATGCAATGCAGAATATACACAACAAAACATATAAATGATTCGCAATCAAGTAACACAACCTATCAAAAATTAAACAGTTTGGACTAATTAAATAAAGGCAACTACTGTTTACACTGAAAATTAATATACATAAAAATCAAATATGTATGCTTGTTTAATTATGATTTAGAAATTACATAAACCAACAGAAAATACAAAATCTAACTAATGTGTTTATGTTATCAACTTAAGAAAATAACCGTATTTATTATATAACTGACAGGCAAATCACTGTTAAATGAACCAAACAATTTAATCTTTACACTAGAATCTAATAAGCACGCTGTAAAAAAAAGACTTTACTGGGTGTGCTTTCCTTTATTTTCATATAAATCACAATAAATTACATGTTTGTTTTTTTTTTTTTAATTTGAAACTGAATTGTACCATTTGTAAACTTAGTACACCATAATTAATCTAAGGTTAGAAGTAAATTGAGAAATCTTAGGAAAAATAAACACCATTAAGCTTAGTTTTAAACTGTTATGGCTTCTATAAACTATTGGCGCTATAAGGCCTTTCTTTGTTCTCTGGTGTTCACATACCCAACCCTTTACACTTTCTTAAAAAAATAAGTACCCATGTTTACTCACAGTTTCTCAGCCATCTAGTGACCTGTGGCATATAGCATGCGGACTGCCTTTAAGGTGGACTATTGTTCCATAAAGGCTAACTAGCCAAATCAGAGAGGAACAATTAGGCCATGGGTAATTTTCTGAAAATCTATATTCTTGTGGTTGATATTTCATTACCCCTTCCTTTTCCCACAAACCAGAAATAAAAACCTCAGAATTCGAATCGCATTCCAGGTGTGAGACAACTTTTTCAGATTATAAGACATTCAAAGATATTTCGAGAAGCACATTGATTGATTGTTTACAGGTATGTTAAATATTTTTTATCATTTGAAAAATGAAGAGCATAATGCCAAAGCTGAACTTAGTGAAAATACCAATAAAATTGAACAAAAAAGCTAAAAAAATTCAAGAAGATCAAGGGCAACAGGTAAAACACTTGTCCAGGTATATTTTCAGATAAAGTATATTTAGAGTGTATTAGGATAAATAACTTACTTATGTTGTATTCTTGAACATTGCTGATGTATCCATAAATAGCAGAATATCCAAAAATGATAACCATGATAACATCACCATTGTCCATTTCTATGATGTGGGCTGAATGACCTTCCACACCATATTGCTGACCATGAGCTTGCACAGATGGGATTTTTGTTGTCCAGGTCTGGCTAGGGATGTTAAAAACCCACAGTTCATCTGTGACATTCCCATTGCCAGTTTCAATCTTCCCTCCATACATGTAAATATCATCCTACAAGAAAGAAGGTAGGGGTAATCAGTGGAGGACATGGGATAGAGCAATTATTAGAAAGAAAAAAAAGCAGTTCACAAAAAAGGAAAACAATAACCTAAAATATTGTTGTCCTAACTACTTTAAGATTATATCAGCTAAATGTTTCCAGTGAATGCAACAAAGGTTTCTTTTTAAATCACTGCATTGAACTCTTGTTCCAGACTTCTACTCAGCAGCACATCTATCCTCAAAGACGAAGGCAGTGGAACCAAATTAACACTAGAATTACCAGAGCCTACGGAAAAACTCGTAAATCCGTCCCACCTTAAATCGCTTCTTAAAATCGTTCACAGCTCTCCACCAGCATCTTTTGTCATCTAAATGTGCTGATAAAAATCAGTCTGCAAGTAGCCGGCTATTCCATCCCCCCACCAACTTAGAACATGCACAAACTTCTCCCAGCTCATGCCTTGATTGATTTTCTGGGAGTGAACTGGAGTTTTAGAGTGGAAATAATAGATCATTGTTTGGAACACACGCATTTCATGTCTGTTCCATTTCTACAGTAATCTGTGTAAACACATTGTTAAAACAGAAACTTTTTTATATTCTACTAGTAGATGACAAAATGTAGGCATAAACTATATAATGTATGAAGCCTGAAGTATCAAAGAAATACTTTCACAAAAGATACAAATCTAACACAACAATTGCACTTTTATTCAAAAATATGACTGCAGAAACAAACCCATTTATTATGACTGCCTCCGTGGCGCAATAGAATCAGCTGCCGACTAATGAACCAAAAGGTCGCGAGTTTGATCCTGCACCACTCCGTTTTGAGAAGTAAACTGCCCTTAGTCTTACTATTTTAGAATAAAAACATACATACAAGTCGGTGGGGGGATGGAATAGCCGGCTGCTTGCAGCCTGATTTTTATCAGCACATTTAGATGACAAAAGACGCTGGTGGAGAGCTGTGAACGATTTTAAGAAGCGATTTAAGGTGGGACGGATTTACGAGTTTTTTCGTAGGCTCTGGTAATTCTAGTGTTAAACAACACAGTTCTTGAAGATACATATTGCTGTACATAAAGGAAGCTGAAAAGAAAGGAAACCAATGAGGCCATACATTAGAATTCTAATGTATACAGTATTCTTCATTCTGTGCCTGAACTATTCTTTAAAATGTTCTACTTATACATTTACAGTGGTGTGAAAAACTAGTTGCCCCCTTCCTGATTTCTTATTCTTTTGCATGTTTGTCACACAAAATGTTTCTGATCATCAAACACATTTAACCATTAGTCAAATATAACACAAGTAAACACAAAATGCAGTTTTTAAATGATGGTTTTTATTATTTAGGGGAAAAAAATCCAAACCTACATGGCCCTGTGTGAAAAAGTAATTGCCCCCTTGTTAAAAAATAACCTAACTGTGGTGTATCACACCTGAGTTCAATTTCCGTAGCCACCCCCAGGCCTGATTACTGCCACACCTGTTTCAATCAAGAAATCACTTAAATAGGAGCTGCCTGACACAGAGAAGTAGACCAAAAGCACCTCAAAAGCTGGACATCATGCCAAGATCCAAAGAAATTCAGGAACAAATGAGAACAGAAGTAATTGAGATCTATCAGTCTGGTAAAGGCTATAAAGCCATTTCTAAAGGGACTCTTTGGGACTCCAGCGAACCACAGTGAGAGCCATTATTTACAAATGACAAAAACATGGAACAGTGGTGAACCTTCCCAGGAGTGGCCGGCCGACCAAAAATTACCCCAAGAGCGCAGAGACGACTCTTCCGAGAGGTCACAAAGACCCCAGGACAATGTCTAAAGAACTGCAGGCCTCACTTGCCTCAATTAAGGTCAGTGTTCACGACTCCACCATAAGAAAGAGACTGGGCAAAAACGGCCTGCATGGCAGATTTCCAAGACGCAAACCACTGTTAAGCAAAAAGAACATTAGGGCTTGTCTCAATTTTGCTAAGAAACATCTCAATGATTGCCAAGACTTTTGGGAAAATACCTTGTGGACTGATGAGACAAAAGTTGATCTTTTTGGAAGGCAAATGTCCCGTTACATCTGGCGTAAAAGGAACACAGCATTTCAGAAAAAGAACATCATACCAACAGTAAAATATGGTGGTGGTAGTGTGATGATCTGGAGTTGTTTTGCTGCTTCAGGACCTGGAAGGCTTGCTGTGATAGATGGAACCATGAATTCTACTGTCTACCAAAAAATCCTGAAGGAGAATGTCCGGCCATCTGTTCGTCAACTCAAGCTGAAGCGATCTTGGGTGCTGCAACAGGACAATGACCCAAAACACACCAGCAAATCCGCCTCTGAAAGGCTGAAGAAAAACAAAATGAAGACTTTGGAGTGGCCTAGTCAAAGTCCTGACCTGAATCCAATTGAGATGCTATGGCATGACCTTAAAAAGGCAGTTCATGCTAGAAAACCCTCAAATAAAGCTGAATTACAACAATTCTGCAAAGATGAGTGGGCCAAAAGTCCTCCAGAGCGATGTAAAAGACTCATTGCAAGTTATTGCAAACGCTTGATTGCAGTTATTGCTGCTAAGGGTGCCCCAACCAGTTATTAGGTTCAGGGGGCAATTACTTTTTCACACAGGGCCATGTAGGTTTGGATTTTTTTTCTCCCTGAATGATAAAAACCATCATTTAAAAACTGCATTTTGTGTTTACTTGTGTTATATTTGACTAATGGTTAAATGTGTTTGATGATCAGAAACATTTTGTGTGACAAACACGCAAAAGAATAAGAAATCAGGAAGGGGGCAAATAGTTTTTCACACCACTGTATATTTTGTAACTATGATTGTTATACTGTACAAGGTGCTGTATAAAATAGATAAGATTAAAAGTACTTCAGACAATAAAACAGAAGAATGTTTATTAGCAAACATAACATGTGCTGGGCGGCACGGTGGCGCAGTGGTAGCGCTGCTGCCTCGCAGTTAGGAGACCCGGGTTCACTTCCCGGGTCCTCCCTGCGTGGAGTTTGAATGTTCTCCCCGTGTCTGCGTGGGTTTCCTCCGGGCGCTCCGGTTTCCTCCCACAATCCAAAGACATGCGGCTTAGGTGGATTGGCGATTCTGAATTGGCCCTAGTGTGTGCTTGGTGTGTGGGTGTGTTTGTGTGTGTCCTGCGGTGGGTTGGCACCCTGCTCAGGATTGGTTCCTGCCTTGTGCCCTGTGTTGGCTGGGATTGGCTCCAGCAGACCCCCGTGACCCTGTGTTCGGTTTCAGCGGGTTAGAAAATGGATGGATGGATAACATGTGCTCTTGCATGTTACAGTAAAAAGCATTTCTTTCTTTGATTCTGTTTCACACAAGGTTTTTGTCACAATCACAAGACACATTTAACAGAAATGTTCCCAACTTTTTTATACAGTTAATTTTCTATTTATTACATTCAAAACTGCTTTCACAGATGTATTACTCAGATTTAAAGCTCTGCATGATGACTTCATCAAATACAATAAACGTCCTTTGAGGAAGCTCTGTACAAGTGCAATTAATGCTCTCACCAATTTTTTGATTAAAAGAGAATTGTAAAAAAATCTCTATGGATCAAAGGACAGTCTGTTCTTGAGACTGGACCTTGTTTTCCATACTGTGAACTTCAAAACATATTTTGCAGTTCCAAGAAAATGAGCCTGTTAAAGGTTAGCTGTGTTCAAAACCCAAAGTGAATTTGTTTGTTTCAATTAAGACACTACTAGTAACAATAGATGGAAATATCACAATATTCAAAAGATGTATTTGATTGTTAAGTGAAGGAAGTAAAGACCTGCAAGTTAAATACCTTAGGATAAATGCAACTGAAATAAGGGCATGCTTACTTGTAATTAACTATTTCACAGAATAGCAACATAAGGCAACTTTTAAAAGCTGCTGTGGCGGACACAATGCGGAGCCACTTACCATTTAAAATTATGTTAAGTTGGCCAAAAGTTATTTTAAAGAAGCTGAAGGAGTAATGACCAAAAAGGGAAATAAAGAATAATTAAATTAACAAAGTGGCTTCTACTTAACTAAGTTTAATTTCACAAAATAACCACCATCAAGTACTGTAGGCTGGCTTTCCCACATTCTCACTTCCTTAGCACCATAATGAAGTTACCCTGTCAAGTTCTGGGGGTCAGATATATACAACTTGCATACGTACAAAAAAAAGGTTCAAAAAAGTACATATTAAGGAAACTTGATGGATGAACTTGGATGTATTTACAGCAAATCAGGCCATCCATATGTAACATTTCAGAGAGAGTGGGAAACAATGACACCTTTCATAAAGAAGGGAATTGCAGGCTAACTTAATTGGGGCAATTGACTGCACTTGTTTTGCGATAGTGGGACCAACCAAAAATGAAGCTGCTTTTGTTAACCATATGCAGTCACACTCCATTAATAATTAATAAGGCTATAATATAAAATACTGCAATAATTTTAAATTGTACATTTTCTTAATTTAATTTAATACCATACTACTGAACAGTATGACACGGTCTTGGACTGTCTGAAAATAAACTTGATCCACTTCTCCAGTGCTTATTCATCACTGGTCACACCTTCATCCACTGCAGGATTCGCATATGTAACACATTTCACTTCAGTTGTTGAATGTTCTTTGCAGACAAGGTCATTGCAAGAAGAATATCTCATCATTGTCATACATAAGTAAGTACCCGTGTGATATACCAAATGCACCACTGTGCATCCACTCATAAAACCGGCTGGGGGCACACCAGTAGGAAACCATTGCAGATTGTACTTGTAGTGAATCAAGCCGAGGATAGATGGCGGATGCTACCAGGATGTTCAAGAAAAAGGACACAGGATAAAAATAATTGAGATGGTGTACAAAATACACCAGCACGAGTAGTTAAACGATAACAGTTTAGAAGTAGTACTTGTCATAGATGGGTTACCCAGCTAGTATGTAATAAACTAACCTGTAGAAAACCTTATACATGAATACGTCCACCAAGAAATTCCTACAAAAAATCCTAAAATGTTTAAAGGTGTAAAACTTGACCATCCATGCACTGGATGCATTAATTGCATGTCCTCTTTTCCTAATTGCTTTATCATAAAAGCAAGTTCAAAAGCAATTTTATTAGTAACAATAATATTGAATTGAATATTGGGCTAAATTTTTAACAAACAGAGGAAATGGAAAATGTAATTCAACACAAAATTCTGGTTTCTGGTGGAGTGATATTCAAGACTAGCTAATTCCCAAGTACACGTGCTGAAAGTGCACATACATAAAGAGGCAAATCAATGTTCATACATTTTCTACAAATATAACAAAAAACAGCCAACTCAAAGATTTTTCCTTTCTTAAATGAAATGAATAAACACATGTGTTAGTATTTTTTTCAGATATCAAAAAATTAAATTAAAAAAAGAACAGCACTGTGTACTTTGAAGAAGGTCATTCACTGGTAAACAACACTTGAAAGATACCATACCTGTTAGATTGTCTTATACCTATGAGACTGAAGTTTCCCTAATTCAAACAAATCCACTTTCTAAGAGACAAAGTCATGAGTAAAGAATAAACATTATTTTCATTCAAGTCAGTTTAAAAGGGTGTTCAAATAAATATGGCTACACGGGAAATGGTCACAAGGAATGGCATTTGTTATTCCTTCTTGTGAGGAAAAAAAATTGCTTGTCAAGAATTAAGTCTGAATAAGTCACTTGGTTATAAACAATTCACAAAGCAAAAAAATCTTCCCCAATGCAACACATGGAAGCAATTCACTATGTTTTCTCTTGCTTGCCTGCAAGTGAAACATCCAACAAATTATAGTACATTCCATTTGTGTGGTCTGCTTGCACCGGGGTGACATAATGTTCTGTCATACAGCTTAATACGGTTCCAACAAGAAATAAGGATGATGAGAACTTTCTTTTAAATTTCCCAAAGTTACACGTTTTAAAGAAGAAGATACTTGGCAATTATTTTCATTTCTTATGTTACTGCAATTAGAGGTCAGATTGACCCAAGTATCTCATTCAAATAAAGACTCTGAACATGTACAGGTTTTTGATACAAGTCTAGCCTAACTGCTGCTACTTCAAAAAAAAAAAAAAAAAAAAAAAGTTAGGAAAAGTTTAATATTCTACATCCCCACAATCATTTGCATTCCATTCCCGTGTCAATTGATAAAACGCACAAACCTGCACAGTGCACATTACACCAATTTGGAACCAGAACCAGAACACTACAGCTACAAGGCAGCAGTGTTAATCACTGTGTTAACATTCTAAGCTATCAGGCTTTTCTTCATAATAATTATTAACAGCACGGTTAATCTTTATTTTGCTTGCTTTTTTAATTTGATTTTTTTTAATCCATTCATCAATCAGCCTTCATCACATAAGCACCTTTTTCAGTGTACTCGATCACAAGGTAATTTATAAGGCAGCCACCATGCAATACAAAGCATCAAGAAACTATTCAGTATAATACAGATGCACAATACATCTTAAGATTCTATACCAATGCTGTGAAGAATAGGTAGACTTTTTCAGGTATGACTTAAACTTTATAACTAAAAATTAACACAGACTAACACAGAGGTTGAGCACTCCAAAGAACAGTAGCAAAGCTAAGAGTCTTTCACCAGAGATACATAGCTGAGTTTCAGAAAGCAAAAAGGCTGGTGTTGATAGACTTCAGTATCTGACAGGTATTACAATTTATAGCTGTGAAAGTATCTTTTCTTCAAATTACACATTTATTACTGTTCTACAGTAGAGTGAACCTTGGCAATTGCCTTCATTCATTCAGAATAGATTTTAATTTATGTTAGGCAGCAGATGATCTGATTTTACTAGGTGAATAACAAAGCAAATAATCTCAACAGTAAGATGAAAATGACTCACTACAAGACAAAAGTACTGAAAAAAGAACTAATTACCATAACAGACTGAGCTATGCAGCTTGCTGATCATTGACTGTACTGACCACAAATCTTTATTATGTTGCTTGTTTTTTACACAGGCACAATATTTAAAGTTAAAATAATAAGGATTTTGACAGTATTAATCTTTGTGAAAGGTTATCATGTCTGCTAAAGAGATACAAATTAAACCACAGGCCATTTTGTATCTTATTAATAGTTCATCAATGCTGAATGTTCACTAGATATTACTTGTTTAATACATGGACACATCACCTGGATTCAGCCTCACCTCAGCTTAGCTAAGCTCTTAAAGAGAACTATATAATCATAGTGTTGTAGGACTATACAAGTACAAAGAAGCTAGGGGACTGTTTTTTTTTTTTTTTAACCATATTACTAAAAGCAGAACTAAGCAGACATTAATCTTACACATTTCAGGTACACAGTATCAATTTTTTAACATCGAAATGGTATGCCACACCAGCCCAAGTATTGGTTATCTATTATGTAGCATACTTTGAAAAGCACCTGCTTATTTTTCAGTGTTTTCCAGCAGATGCCTGGCTAATAGTTGTACCACTTTTGGTCATGAAAGGTTAAGGACGGACCCATTAGTACTCTCAGTTAACCATTTGTGATATCACCTGGTCTACATAAACCACACACATACATTTAAAACCAAAAAAAATGTAAATGGAATCCCCACCTGTGAAATTTATCCTACAGTTTTTCATGACCGTGGCTGCTATTGTAAACAAGCACTTTTGTGCCCTTACAGAAGACTAAATTTCTTTGTTATAACAATGTATGAATACACCTTTCTATAATGTAACCTTTTATAGGACTGTCAGGAGTTTAAAACAGGCATGAAATCATTAAAATATTTAAGATTGAATACACAAAGATTGTTTTTAACCAACAAAAACAGCATGCTACCTGCTGCTTCCTGACTAGGAAGTTAATAGCTATGGATATAATTTCTTTCAATATATTTAAGCAGCATCATAAATAGACTCTTTCCTAACTTTAACCTATAATGCCTACCAGTCTTATGCAGCATAGCTTTTTGGCATGTGAGAGTGCTTCACTTTCTCTGAGATCCATACACTGACTGTAAGCAATGTGGTGACAACAGCAATTTACATAATGGGCTCTGACATACAAAAGGGTACTTGTGAAAATAACTGTACAATATAAATAAACCAAAGAGTGGATGAAATTTCATGCACAAAACGAACAACTACTCAAACAAATATTTAAAAAGAGACAGAGGGGATGAGCTTTCTGTACGTATGGCATCTTCATGTAAAACTAACAAAGCACCGTTGACATTTCAGAGGTGCTTTTTTTTTTCTGGAGCAAGTTTGGCTAAATAAGCCTCAGGATCGAACAGCTATACTTTTTCCCCCTGAATAAAATACATAATTAAAAGCATGTGCTGCTTTCTATTATAGCAATCCAAAAAACAATTCTGTAGGTAACAAAATAAAATAAAGTAAATGCTTCTGTAAATTAGGCGCACAAACTGCTACCTCTAAACCAGTACCGTCATTGTGATAATTAAGCAATTAAAATCCCATCATGCTTAAAGACATATAGTACAAGCAATGATGGGCAGACCCAACTGCTCATTATACTGGCTATCATGGCTCAAAGGAAAATCTTTGTGACTGTGAGTATTAAATAATGGTTGCAGCAGCATGTCTAGTAGAAGCTTCAGTGACAAAGACTGCTCAACTTGCTAGCAATGACAAAAAAGGCAAACACATAAGAAACAGGTAGGGCTGAAATCACAAACACTTTGACCACAATGCCCATAATCTGAAAAGAAAGGAAAATGAGAGTAGTTAACTGCAAAAGTCAATTAAAGGCAGGTAGACATTTGGTCAAGTGAGGGGCACTGCTTTTTCAGTAAACTGACAATTGCATGTGAGACACACACTAAAAGACTTACTGAATAAGGTAAAACCATTTAAATACAAGCAACTTTGAGCGATCTGGTCAAATTAAGCTTATTGTTATTTGTACAGAAGTATAGTGAAATTTGTACTTTTAT
>NC_053154.1:282464681-282552181 GCF_016835505.1 Polypterus senegalus
CAGTTACAAAAAGAACCAAAAACTAAGCCTTTATAATGTCACCATTGAAAAATGATCAGCCGGGATGTCTGATCTGCAACACAACAGTTGATAACATAAAAGAGTACAATGTGAGGCACCAGTAGAACATCAAGGCCTTGAAAGCAAGCTACAATCAAAGCAAGAAAATACTAATTCAACAAGAGCAAGAAAACAAGTCCTTAGATAATGTAACTGAAACTGTGAAACAGGTGTCCCTGTCAGCTGAAACTGCTGCACAGTATGCAAACATTCTGGCAGACCGTATACAAAGCTAGGTCAGTCAGACTGATCATAATCCCTAGTCACTGATAAATTGAAAAAAAGCGGTCAAGTCATAAATGTTGGAATTAATCTGCAACAAATGCAAAAATGCCTTCAACATTGCAAGTAATAGTAGTAGTAATTGAACATGTGATACTATCAATAAATGAAATGTATTATATAAAATGTACTGTTGCCTTATATAAACAGCTACTATAAAAGCTGCTCCAAACATGAGAAACAATAATGACACCACCAACACAACACTCATAACTTTTAAATGGGATAATTAAGCAACCATTGATACGTGTTGCAGTGACTTGAAACAGAAATGCATTCTTTTAAAACATCTCAACTGCAAATGCAAGAATTAATGGGCTTTCCCTAACAGATGTGCCAATGCCGCTGGTGATTTCTTCAAGGACAGTGATAAAACAAAAAAATAAAAAAACAAAAAATTACTATTTGACCCAACACACCCAAAAGCCATGTATGAACACGGTTAGGAACAGTTAATCTCTTTGATGATAGTTTACAAATGGGTTAATTAACAAACTAGGTTGTAGACTTTTATCAGTGGTTCTCAAAAGTGTGGTCTGTGAAGTCAAGTGTTCTGCAAGAAGATTTTAAAATCACTCACTCGATATAGTTGTTCAAGCAGACTTTTGGGGTCTAAGCACAAGGTCAGCTATTTGTACAGCACCCCTTGAGCAATAGCAGGTTAAGGGCTTTGCTCAAGGACCCAAAAGAATAGTATTCCTTCTATCACTGCCAGGATTCAAACCAGTAGCCTCTGATTTACAAGCCCATATCCTTAAGCCAGAGTGCAACCACTTAATAAGTGAGAACTTATTAATTAACAATCCTTCACAGGTTTTTACACACAGGCACTTGTTCTCAATTTTTAACACCATTTTTTGTTACCGTAACTCTTTTAGTAAGCTGTAACTATTATGTTACTGGTTATAGAAGAGCAAGCAGTGTCATATACTACATCATAAGTCTTCAAGTGTGGTCCTAGTTGCCTGCAGTAGCTACAGGTTTTGGTTCCAACCAAATGTATTAATACAAAGCCAATTATTCCTGTAGAAGCAATTATTGCTATGGCTCAAGCAATATTTTTGTTCATTCACTGTTTTTAATTGATGTCAGTTATTAAAAAGAGATGCAAATGACAAAGGAACAAGAAGTACACCGTCAAACTCACTGAAACTTCAAGTTCAAAACAGGGTGTCCAATGCGAAGCAGTTATAAATGTGATGTTTACATTTTTTTTTACCCTTGGTTTTAAGATTTTCATCAACATTACAATTTTCACTCTGCACTTTTGGTTATTTAAGCCATTATGTACTAATGAGCATGCTAGCTATAAGAAGATACAGCCTTTCTGTATCGTATGTCCATGTGTCTTTTCTGCTCACCATGAATTGTCACTATTACAACAACATTTATTTATATAGCACATTTGCATACAAATGATGTAGCTCAAAGTGCTTTACATAATGAAGAAAGAGAAAAAAGATAAAACAAATAAGAAAATATAATAAAGGAACCCCTCCTCGAACCACCACCTTATCGTGGTGGAGGGGTTTGCGTGCCCCAATAATCCTAGGGGCTCTATTGTCCGGGGCTTTATTCCCCTAGAAGGGCCACCCAAGGCAAACTGGTCCTAGGTGAGGGATGAGACAAAGAGAGGTTCAACCAAACCTTCTATGAAGAATAAAAAATTTGGACGGCGTTTTCCCTCGCCTGGACATGGGTCACCGGGGCCCCCCTCTGGAGCCAGGCCTGGAGGTGGGGCTCGATGGCAAGCACATGGTGGCCAGGCCTGCACCCATGGGGCTCGGCCAGGCACAGCCCGAACATGCAACGTGGGTCCCCCTTTCCATGGGCTCACCACCTATGGGAGTGGCCAAGGAGGTCGGGTGCAGTGCGAGTTGGGTGGTGGCCGAAGGCGGGTACCTTGGCGGTCCGATCCTCGGCTACAGAAGCTGGTTCTTGGGATGTGGAATGTCACTTCTCTGAAGGGGAAGGAGCCTGAGCTGGTGCGCGAGGTCAAGAGGTTCTGGCTAGATACAGCTTGGACTCTGGAATCAATCTTCTTGAGAAGGGCTGGACTCTCTACCACTCTGGAGTTGCCCCTAGTGAGAGGCGCCGGGCGGGTGTGGGCATACTTATTGCCCCCTGACTTGGAGCCTGTTCATTGGGGTTTACCCCGGTGGACGAGAGGGTAGCCTCTCTCCACCTTCGGGTGGGGGGACGGGTCCTAACTGTTGTTTGTGCATATGCGATGAACAGCAGTTTGGAGTACCCACCCTTTTTGGAGTCCCTGGAGGGGGTGCTAGAGGGCATACCTTCTGGTGACTCCCTCGTTCCGTTATACTGGGAGACTTCAGTGCTTACGTGGGCAATGACAGTAAGACCTGGAAGGACGTGATTGGGAGGAATGACCCCCGATCTGAACCCGAGCAGTGCTTTGTTATTGGACTTCTGTGCGTGTCACGGATTGTCCATAACAAACACCATGTTCAAGCATAGTGGTGTTCATATGTGCACTTGGCATTAGGACACCCTAGGCCTCAGTTCTATGATTGACTTTGTGGTCGTGTCGTCGGACTTGCGGCCACATGTCTTGGACACTCAGGTAAAGAAAGGGACGGAGCTGTCAACTGATCACCACCTAGGCTTCGATGGTGGGGGAGGATGCCGGTCAGGCCCAGTAGGCCCAAACGTGTTGTAAGGGTCTGCTGGGAACGTCTGGCTGAGTCCCCTGTCAGAAGTAGCTTCAACTCCCACCTCCGACAGAACTTCGACCACGTCCCGAGGGAGGTGGGAGACATTAAGTCCGAATGGGCCATGTTCCGTGCCTCTATTGTTGAGGCAGTTGACTGGAGCTGTGACTATAAGGTGGTCGGTGCCTGTCGTGGCGGCAATCCCCGAACCTGTTGGTGGACACCGGCGGTGAAGGATGCCATCAAGCTGAAGAAGGAGTCCTACAGGACCCTTTTGTCCAGTGGGACTCTGGAAGCAGCTAATAGGTACCAGCTGGCCAAGCGGAATGCGGCTTCGTTGGTTGCGGAGGCAAAAACTCTGGCATGGGAGGAGTTTGGGGAGGCCATGGAGAACAACTTTCAGACGGCTTCGAGGAGATTCTGATCCACCATCCAGCGTCTCAGGAGGGGAAAGCAGTGCAGTATCAATACTGTATATGGTGGGGATGGTGCGCTGCTGACCTCGACTCGGGACGTTGTGGGTCGGTTGGGGGAGTACTTCGAAAACCTCCTCAATCCCAGTAACATGCCTTCCAATGAGGAAGCAGAGCCTGGGGACTCGGAGGTGGGCTCCCCCATCTCTGAGACTGAGGTCACCGAGGTGGTCAAAAAACACCTTGGTGGCAGGGCCCCGGGGGTGGATGAGATATGCCCGGAGTTTATTCAAGGCTCTGGATGTTGTAGGACTGTCTTGTTTGACATGTCTCTGTAACATCGTGTGGACATCAGGGACAGTGCCTCTGGATTGGAAGACCGGGGTGGTGGTCCCCCTCTTTAAGAAGAGGGACCGGAGGGTGTGTTCTACAGAGAGAACACACTCCTCACCCTCCCTGGAAAATTATATTCGGGGGTCCTGGAGAGGAGGGTCCATCGGATAGTCAAACCTCAGATTCAGGAGGAACAGTGTGTTTTTTGGCCTGGTCGCGGAACAGTGAACCAGCTCTACACCCTTAGCAGGGTCCTGGAGGGTGCATGGGAGTTTGCCCAACCAGTCTACATGTGTTTTGTGGACTTGAAATATGCGTTCAACCGTGTCCCTCGGGGAATCTTGGGGTGGGTACTCCGAGAGTATGGAGTACCGGACCCCCTGATAACAGCTGTTCGGTCCCTGTGTCCCCGGTGTCAGAACTTGGTCCGCATTGCCAGAAGTAAGTCAAACCCGTTTCCAATGAGAGTTGGACTCTGCCAGGGCTGCCCTTTGTCACCGATTCTGTTCATACCTTTTATGGACAGAATTTCTAGGCGCAGCCAGGGCGTTGAGGGGGTCCGGTTTGGTGAACTCAGGATTGGGTCACTGCTTTTTGCAGATGATGTTGTCCTATTTGCTTCATGAGGCTGTGATCTTCAGCTCTCTCTGGATCGTTTCGCAGCTGAGTGTGAAGCAGCTGGAATGGGAATCAGTACCTCCAAATCCGAGACCATGGTCCTCAGGCGGAAAAGGGTGGAGTGCCTCTCAGGGTTGGGAGCGAGATCCTGCCCCAAGTGGAGGAGTTCAAGTATCTTGGGGTCTTGTTCACGAGTGAGGGAAGAATGGAGTGTGAGATCGACAGACGGATCAGTGCGACGTCCGCAGTGATGCGGGCTCTGAATCGGTCTGTCGTGGTGAAAAAGGAGCTGATCCGTAAGGCATAGCTCTCAATTTACCAGTCGATCTATGCTCCTACCCTCACCTATGGTCATGAGCTATGGGTAGTGAACGAAAAAATGAGATCGCGAATAGAGGGAAGTCTGGGCATCTCTGCTCAAGCTACTGCCCCCATGACCCAGCCTCGGATAAGCAGAAAAAGATGGATGAATGGATGAATTAGGGAACACTAATTAACATAAAATAAAAGTAAGGTTCGATGGCCAGGAAGGACAGAAAAAACACTCCAGACGGCTAAAGAAAAAAATAAAATCTGCAGGGGTACCAAGGCACATAAAATTACAGCAAACATACAAAGATTTAAAAATTTTCTGTATACACAAATCTCATGCCACTGTACTTATCTAAATGCAGAAGAGAAGAAAACATTGACTAATTAAATAATTAGATTAATTACAGGTAAAATTAGTCAATTTTTAACAAACATCTGCAGCCATAAATAGTACAGTCTCCAGGCCAAAGACAAAAAAAGTACAATACAATGATTTAAAATTTGCAAAATGAAAGAACCACCAAATCATAAAATGAAGCAAGTTCCACTATCAATAAAGACTGGCTTCTGACAAAGCAAGTGGATTTGAAGAAACACCTGCAGCCATGCAGGGCCAAAGCAAAGGACCCCAGTATTAGGATAACAACCTTTATGCCAGTGCTGCTCCTTCCTATTATGATCACCCACTTTCCTTCAACACTTCTTCAAACTCAGCACTTCTCCAGTTCAACCTATGCAGGTCTCTGTCTTTTAAACTCACTTTGACACCAGTCTGGACAGCCTAAATGTTGGAACTTGTAGTGCATTAATTCCATACAGCCAGTGACATTCACTATTTCTGATGCATCACTGCTGTCTGTCAGTCTACTATTATATTATCTTTACGACTGAGAGGCTATTATGGATCATAGCTGAAATCCTCAGCCTTGAAATGCAAATTTATCTGCAATAGATTATAATGTATTTTTCACATAAAGACCTTTCATAAAATAACTGTGATAACTGTAATGTGGAACTACACTAACAAATTTACTATTGGCAAGTTTCTATACCTTTAAATTTAGCAATTTTTCCACTGATTTATATGAACCCTTTTATTAGTGAATCAATGTATTGTTTTTGACACTTATAATAAAAAAGAAAGAAAACTGAATGTATACACTGTTTAATTGGCAGCAATATTCTGTTATAATTTTGATTAAATAGTTTCTTTCACCATTCTTACAATGTAAAATGCTATTTTGAAAAAATGCCTCATATTTATTTTTTTTTAAAAAATGCCACCTGGATTTCAGTCAGTGGGGGCAAATGTTACCTGTATTTTCTACCTTCATTGTGGCAAATATTTTTTTCAGAAATTTTTTTCCACATTTAGTGTTATTAACCTCATTTGTGTGTGCAGTACAATCCAGAAGGCCCTGCTTTATTATATTTATAAAGTACTTTGTGCTTTAAAAAGAACCCTAACTTAAATAATATTTGAACTTCTTCCAGTGTTTAAAGGAACTCACAATCTAATACTACAATTGTTAAGTAGTGTAAAAAAGGTTATAGTTGTTTAGAAGGCAAATATTTTTTAAAACAAAAATGCTTCGCTTGATGAACTTTCTTAAACTTAAGCATTATTTTAAGTGTTGTAAACATTTCTTTGAATGCAAAAAAAAAAAGGACTATTACTCTTCACTGACCTTAACGTTGATGCCACCGGAACAAACCTGACTAGTCACAATCTGTTTTCAAGGCATTTAACCTTCCTCATAAACTAGAAGAGATTGCAAGTGAGCTGTAGGTGTGTTTGTTGGCAAGCTGTGAACAGCTAGCATTGGCATGTAACAATTCAAAATCACCTTCAAGCAGAAACACACTTTCCACTTTGAAGGTCTTGAGAAGAGTTCAAAATAAAACCAAGGATTAGAAAAAATCTGAAGATAACCAAACATTATGCACAGTATGCAAGCTATTACTGCATTTAACAAAATGGACTGGCATTTTTGACAAATTCTAATGAAAGTGTGCTCAAAGAGCTTTAAAAGAATGGCATCTGTTACTCTCCATAAATCGTCCAACCATTCCAATCCTCTGTTCTCCTGCTTTTGTAAAGGTGCACCCATTTGGAAACCAACACAAATATTCCCTCAAGCCTATGCTCAAGAAAAATAATCTCGACTCCTCTGCTTTTGAAAATTTTATTCCTATTTCTAACTTGCCTTTCTTAAGTAAAATCCTAGGGAAGGCAGTCATTATGCAGGTAAACCTGCTATTCTTGAGAGGTTTTACTCAGGTTTCAGAACAAATCACAGTACAGAAACTGCACTCGTTAAAGTAGTAAATGACTTGCGGGTAAATGCAGACAGAGGCTATTTATCTGTTCTCATCCTCAGATCTGAGTGCCGCATTTGATACCATTGACCACAATATTCTTAGAAATCACTTTAGACAATGGGTGGCATCTCTGGCAGTGTCTTAAATTGGTTTGAGTCCTACCTGGCAGGGAGAAAATTCTTTGTTAGTTGTGGTAATTGTACTTCAAAGACACATGATATTCTATATGGTGTTCCATAAGGCTCTATCCTGGGACCGCTGCACATTTCAATTTACATGCTTCCATTAGGTCAGATTATCTTGGGGCATAACGTGACCTACTACAAGCTATGCTGATGACACACAATTGTATTTATCAATTGCGTCTGATGACCCCAACTCTCTTGATTCACTGACACAATGTCTAACTTGTGTTTCTGAATGGTTGAGTAGTAATTTTCTCAAACTAAATAAGGAGAAAACAGAAATTTTAGTGATTGGCAAAAGTGGATATAATAAGGGTATTAGAAATAAACTCGATGCATTTAGATTAAAAGTCAAGACAGAGGTAAAGAATTTAGGGGTAACTATTGACTCTGACCTGAATGTTAAATCACATATTAATTAGATTACTAGGACAGCATTTTGTCACTTAACAAATATAGCAAGTTAGACCTAAAAGTTAGATAACACTGAAAGATGCTGAGAATTTAGTTCACGCTTTACCTTTCAGTCGGCCAGATTACTGCAACATACTTCGCTCAGGACTACCCAAAAAAGACCTCAATCTACTGCAACTATTGCAGAATGCAGCTGCTAGAATCTTAACTAGGAAATGAAAGTCCAAGCACATCTCTCCAGTTTTGATGTCACTACATTGGTTACCTGTGTCATTTAAAATTAACTTTAAAATACTGTTTATGGTCTACAAAGCCTTAAATAATCTCGCTTCATTCTATATTTCAGAATGTGCTTTACCGTACACTCCAAATCATAACTTTAGATCTTCAAATGAGTGTTTGCTTATTATTCCAAGAGCTAAACTTAAAGTGGTGAGGAAGCCTTCTGCTGTTATGCACCTAAAATCTGGAATAGCCAATAGGAATTCGCCAGGCTAATACAGTGGAGTACTTTAAAAAACTGCTAAAAACACATTACTTTAAGATGGCTTTCTCATAGCTTCATTTTAGTTTAATCCTGCTACTCTGTATATTCAATTAATTACTATTATCATTCATGGTGACTCCGAAATCCATACTAACCCCTACTTTCTCTGCTGTTCTTTTTCCTGTGGTGGCAATCTGTTCCACCACCCGATCAAAGCACCGTGATGTCCCTACATTGATGGATTAAAGGTCAGAAGTCCACATTACCATCATCATCAAGTTCTTCCATAATAATAATAATAATATTTTATTTATATAGCGCCTTTCCTATGCTCAAGGCACAAAGTGTTGATAACAGGGAGGAGTGGCAGCAGCATACATATATATATATATATATATATATATATATATATATATATATATATATATATATATATATATATATATATATATATATATATATATATATATATATATATATATATATATATATATATATATATATATATATATATATATATATATATATATACATATATATATACATATATATATATATATATATATATATACATATATATATATATATATACATACATATATATATATATATATACATATATATATATATATATATATATATATATATATATATATATATACATATATATATATATATATATATATATATATATATACATATATATATATATATATATATATATATATATACATATATATATATATATATATACATATATATATATATATATATATATATATATATATATATATATATATATATATACATATATATATATATATATATATATATATATATATATATATATATATATATATATATATATATATATATATATATATATATATATATATATATATATATATATATATATATACATATATATATATATATATATATATATATATATATATATATACATATATATATATATATACATATATATATATATATATACATATATATATACATATATATATATATACATATATATATATATATATATATATATATACATATATATATATACATATATATATATATATATATATACATATATATATATATATATATATATATATATATATATATATATATATATATATATATATACATATATATATATATATAAAATATATATAATATTATACACACATATATATACCCACACACACACAGTACATATACTGGATTTAGTGGATTTAAGATAAATCGATAACATGTTAAAAGCTGGCTACAAGTCTGCCTTTTCATTCATTTATTAGCAAACGAATTAACTGTAAAAATTGTTTCAAACAGCAATTCAAGTATTGCAATTTTTTCAAAATGAATTGCATTCTGTTATGGATAAATCCTGCTACTGCAATACAGATGTCATTATAGAAAGTTTTTTCAGCAGTAGAGACATAATTCAGTATCTATATTAATGAACAATACAAAAGTAGAGAATTAACTATGAGGAAAAAATATTTCACAAAAAAATGAAATGGATCGACTGACAAATTATCAGTACAAATCACTGTTTATATATTTGCTTCAACACACAGCACACTATTTCCCTGTGTAACCCTAGTGTTTATATATAGAGCAATTTCAAGGCCTTAAATTTAAGAAAATCCCTTTATGAAGGCATAAGCATACCCAACATTTTAAATACCTCATCTGCTTGTTAAATGGCTTTTAGCATTATCTTTTGTAGCTAATAAATTCTGAAAACTATACTAATTAAATAAAAAAATTGGTAGATAATGTTTTATTGTAACCGTGTATTAGGACCAATACTAAACAGCTAATGGAACAATTTTTCAATAAATTCTTTTTCACACAACTTGGAAACATCTGTGTCTTACCTGATATAAGGCGAGGGAGTGACCATATCTCTGAAGAGGCCCACCATTGATCTGCACTACATTCCATATACTGCTTTCTATATTGTAGCTGAAATACAAACAATTTTTTTTTTTAATTACAGTATATTAAAAAGTACACAATTCCTTCATCCAGCAAAATGATAAACCTCTAAATCATATAAAAGATTAATGTTAAGATGAGACCCTAAAGGAAAACATTTAAATTACATTTTAGTTTAGACCATATTGTTTTGTTAAACTATCTAAAATTATGGTATCAGTTTACACTGTCATACTAGTTTAAATACAGTATACAGTGATCCCTCGCTATATCGCGCTTCAACTTTCGCGGCTTTACTCCATCGCGGATTTTAAATGTAAGCATATCTAAATATATATCACGGATTTTTCGCTGGTTCGCGGATTTCTGCGGACAATGGGTCTTTCAATTTATGTTAACGTGCTTCCTCAGTTTGTTTGCCCAGTTGATTTCATACAAGGGACGCTATTGGTGGATGGCTGAGAAGCTACCCAATCAGAGCACGTATTACATATTAAATAAAACTCCTGAATTATATACGATATGCTTCCCGCGCGGTGCTTCGCAAGCTTAAAAGCTCTAACATCCCGTATTGATTTTTCATTGTTTGCTTTTTTCTATCTCTCTCACACTCTCTGAGAAATACAGGCAGATACTTATCCATCATGCAATACCATCAGTGAGGCATATGATTGGCCCCATTATCTGCTCATGACGGAGGGGGTGTGAGCAGAGGGGCTGTTTGCTTAGAAGATACGGACGCTCCTCTAAAAAATGTTGAAAGGCTACCTTCACATTGATCCCGCTTTATCACGGTGCTTGCATACTTAAAAGCGCAACAGCCCTATTGATTTTTGATTGTTTACTTTACTCTCTCTCTGACATTCTCCGCTCCTGATGCGCACCTTGAAGAGGAAGATATGTTTGCATTCTTTTAATTGTGAGAAAGAACTGTCATCTCTGTCTTGTCATGGAGCACAGTTTAAACTTTTGACTAAAGGGTGTTATTTCATGCCTAGAAGGCTCTAATAATGTTAAAAAATTTATCTAGAAGGTCGTAAACAGGTTTTCAAAGCTCTAACTGCGAAAACATTAGATTTATAAATAAAGAATCCTACTTCGTGGAAATTCATTTATCTGTCTGGAGCGGATTAACCGCTATAAACGAGGGTTTACTATATACCTGTGCAGAGAATATTTATAAACAGTGTGGGAGAGTTTCTAAGAGCTTAAAATATATAAAAATAACCATACAAACATATGGTTTCTACTTCGTGGATTTTCACCTATCGCGGGGGATTCTGGAACGCAACCCCCGCGATCGAGGAGGGATTACTGTATCCCTAATCTGAAAATAGCATCTGTTAACTAGTGAAAGGATAGTAAAGAAAATCTCATCATTCTAGATGCAAGAAATTGGGCACTAAAGTGGGAAAACTGTGAGAAACACTTTTGAAAAATGACATCAGTTCTTTTTGTGGCTATTCAGTTTGTTCTGACTGCTTAATAATGTGATATACCTTACATTGTTTTGGGCCGGAATGCAGTTTTAAAATAGTATCCATATTAATGAAAAAGCACAAACATAAATATTTAACTGTAACAAAACTTATATCACAGCTCAAACAACATGGCAAAAAATATATATATATCTATATTGTACTAAAATGTAATCTAAGTTGTGTTACATTTCTACATAAATAACTGAGATGGATGGACTGAGATATTACCAGCACAAATCATATTAGTAAAAATGTTTAAAAGTCAAACCCATCATACATATTGTCAATAGATGAACAAGAATTCAACCACAGTACAAGATGTTCATGATCAAAATGATATATACATGTTGTTGGTCAAGTAAAACAGAAAAATATATGCGCTGAAGTGACCTATCTTAAGGTACATTTGAAGAAGTACTCTAAACTGCAAATGAACACACACAAAATATTTATCTTGTTTTGTGACAGATGAGGTTGCAAATTTACTAATGCCATACAAAGAGAGATTCTGAAATTTCCAAAATGTGCAGAACGCATTATATTTAAGCAATATATGAGAACGCACCTGGGTCTGTATCGAAGGAATGACAGTTCATAGGAGTGACATACCAAAGGAGTGAAACCTCAGATATAAATTTCAAAGGAGTGACAACAATCCAACCAAACATCCAAGTGGTAGGTGAGGCGACAACGATTGTTTTGGCGATCATACTTTCAGTTGTGTGTGGTACGTGAGGCAACAACAATATTTTTTGGGCAAGCGTACTTTCAGTTGTGTGTGGTAGGTGAATGTCACTCCTTTAATACGGTATTTATGTCACTCCTATGAAGTTTCACTACTTTGAATGGGACCGACGCACCTATGTCAGAGTGATATTCACACCTTGAAATGAGATCTTTATTTAACTCTCATTTTTGTTAATGTAAGAACAAATAAACACTTAAACACAATACATTTTATTCCTTTAAAACACAGATTGAATCACTTAATACATAGGGACATACAAATTTCAGGAGCAATGATTCCTTTTAACTTCAGATCAAATTTCAGAGTAGAAAAAAAAGATGTGCTTAAGTATTGTGTGTATAAAAGAAAATTTTTTGTTTATACAAACATCTTTAATAAAATCAGTGAGTTTTGATAAGCAAAAATTTATCTTGTAATGCTGGTTTTTGAGAATCACTCAGTACTAGCCAGATTGAAGCTTTCGCAAAATAATTTGCAAACTCTTTAAATATTATATAATATTAGCATCTGTGTAGAGTTTCATCATACTGCAACCTATCCTGTAAGAAGGCAACATTAAATGCTGTAACTACATAGAGAATTAATGAACTTTATTGAAGTGTTTTAATAGTGCACAGGTGGGCACTGTTTGTCCATATAGCGGGAGAGTAAAACATTTAGATTTAAACCTTCAACTATCTGTAGCTCTAAGAGGCTGCAATCTCTATGGAGGCAGTCTCTAGTCAACATGTTTCTCTGAAAAAAGTGTGTCACTTTTATGAAAAGCTTTTTGTTTATTAGCAGCTGCTGCTAGTGAATATGCATGTGGAGATCCCATTTATCAGTCTAAGCCTATGATTTGTTAGCACTAGATGTGAGGAGACTAGACCTCAAACTAATACTAAATATTTATAGGTATGAAGATCCGGTTTTCTGCATACAACCTATCTAGTTCAAAATAATTTTTGCCAAATGTTTGATCGAATATTGCCTATTGTGAAACTTTCTTTTTTAACTTTGAACAAAAACAAAACAATAATTTAAATATTTAATTCCATTTTTTTTTAACGTCTAAATCTTAAATAACCCTCTCACCCCAATCTTGGTCACATCTTTATGAAACAAATGACAAATGATAATTCTTCACTGTAATTACGAATTTACAAATTACAATTTTGATGCACAAGTGAACTCTTGTCTTTGAAGAAAGTGAAGCTGAGAAATTTACTCTAAACCATGTCTTTGGGCTATTTGAAAGGGTTTTAAAATAGAACATTTAAAGATATCCACAAAGATGCTAACCTGTATGAGTTACTTTCTTTGGAGGACAGTTAAATTAATCATTGCCGAAATAATTAACTGAGCTTCATCCAGTTCTCTCGTCATTTGAGATGTCCAAGATAATTAATATTTAATGCTGTTTGACCGGCCATAATTCTGGACCACTTACACAACATAACCAACATGTACAAGTTTATTCGAAATTATATAGTGTCACTAGGATGGGTGCTATAATAACTATGGTCCAACCCGCATATAAGCAAAAGAACACAGAAATGCTGTCTGAAGAAGCCTGCTGAGATCTGAGAGGCAGTGGATAAGTAGAGCTGCAGTAGCATCTCTCTGCTAGTGTCTTAAGGCAAGAAACCAAGCCAGTTTCCAAGATATTGTACAGGATCAGGAATCCATGCATACATAAAACCCACACAAACCTTGTCAGTTCCAACATTTCTCAGCAGATTTCCTAATTTAATCTAAAATGATCAACTGGTAATTTTATGCAAAAGAATATATAAAAGAGGGCCCAAACGTGTATTCTTTGGATGGGTTAACTTTACAAAATCAACAGACAAGAAAGTTAGAGCAGATTCAGAGATGAGGGAACAACAAAAGAAACTGGAAAGTGAATGAAGATTTTAAAGCAGTATGTAGTATGAGAAAATGTTCATGGCACAGAAAAAAATGTAAGGCAAGTTGAAATTTTAGAAAATGACATGTTAAACAAATATAAAAGAACACAGCCAAAAGGGAAAAACAATTTAAAAGATCCAAATCAAACCTTGCTATCACTGTAGGCTTAACCACATAAGTGTTGAACCCTATTTCTTTTTTAAATACACTGATAGACACCTCAAATACCACAAATAACTCCTCTTTATCAAATCTACTTTCTCACTCTCTCAACTTGTAACAACTGACGCCTTAACAGGACATGGTAACTCAAGTTTTCATGTTACATATTCCACAAGATCTCACTACTATATATCTTAAAGGAAGAGTAAAGGCTTAATTTTGGGATTTTAGATAAATTTCCTTAACTTCTGAAAGGAACTAAAAGCCTCCACAGAATGGCCTGCCTGTAAACATTCTCCTGTTGTGACTCCCAATTATATATTTATAAAGATTCCTTAAAGGAGTGCAACTGTATATTGGCACTGCCTGGTTGCCACAATCAAATCCGCAGAACAGTTCCTCTGTCCCTTAGGCCTGCATAATCACCTCAAATGGCCTTTGGCAAATCACAGACATTTCTTGGTCTGCCAAGCCATCCAGTAACTGTCAAAAACATCTTTTAAGGTTGCTGGGAAGCAAATTCAAAAATTGCATTTTAGAGGAAAACAAGACAATGCTTTTTACAGGAAACAGAATTTATTATTTGAGGGTGAGTTTGACTATATACTACACAGAAATACACATTGCTTAAAAGTAACTCAACTAAGCTTTTCTAGAGATTGTGCTAAATGGCAAGGTGGATTTAGTTTTCATTTAAGAACACACATTTATAAATTTATGTTTACATTTCACAAGAAAAAATAAAATCTTTTTTTGCAACATAAAGTATTAAGCAATAACAAAACTAAATACTTGTTTATGCAGTAGTCTTATTAGTTTGTGTTTTAGCATAGAAAGCTTTTAAATTATCTCTAACTATCAATACTCAGGCATGTGATGAGAAAGATTGTCATTAAGGCCAAAAAACTTCAGACAGTGAACACCAGTGCTGAAGCAGATTATCAATCACTGCTTCATCTTCTCCCATGCAGTGAAAGGTCTTAACCACAATACAATGAATAGGAAATTGGTGTTTATTTAGGTGAAATACACAACACGTCCTAACAAATGTAACCATTAAAAAGGTTCCCATGAAACAAATAGTGCTTCTAATTATGCTTATGAAACCATTACTCATTTTCTAAGCACACTGAATGTAACAAAACAAATCATTAAATCATTTAAGTACAGTCATATGAGAAAGTTTGGGAACCCCTCTAAATTCTTTGGATTTTTGTTTATCATTGGGTAAGCTTTCAAAGTAGCAATGTCCTTTTAATATATGACATGCATTATGGAAACAGTAGTATTCCTGCAGTGACATTAAGTTTATTGGATTAACAGAAAATATACAATACTAGCAAAATACCCGTGCTTCACAGCGGCGAAGTACTGCCTTAAAATTTTTATTAAGAAGAAAATTAAACCCTTTTAAACTGAGGGAAAATATACCAATAATTATTTGTTAAGGATGTCTTTGTATACCACATTGTGAGTTCGGCCCTCAGGTTGTAATATGACCAAGCTGTGCGCTGAGCTTACTCTTAAGCATGCAACGTACAGTTGGCCATGTGAACAGTAATCCTCTTTCAAATCTCACAGCTTGGATTGCTGCTGTCATAATCGGTTTGAGTTTCATGGTTTGTTTCAATCATGTTAGTATTTGCAGGACTTGTGTTAAAGAGACATTCGGCATCTGTCAAGCGTTGTAAGTATACAACTGGTTTCATCGATAACTTCACATCCAGCTTTTGAGAGTTTAAACATTCATAAACCTCAAAGTGTCCACTACTGAAATCGTCACCTGTGAATCTAAGATGTTTAAGAGGCATTGGCGGTTGTCGAAAGGTGTAAAATATTTGGCCATTTTGGTACACTTGAAAGCGACAACCGAACAATTCAGCGGCAGCCATCAACTCACATGCAGATGCATAGGTGAAGGGCTTTAGCATTTCCCTCTTCTAGTGCTCCTGTATAGTATAATTATCTCCAGTACCGTCATCAGTCCACACCTTAAACCTGTCCCAGTCATTCAATACATAAGACACAATGTTCCTCCAGATATCAAGAGTGAGCCTGATATGGCCGTGCAATATGTAACAAAGAGAATGGAAAAGGCAGGTGCCTCTCCGGGCATGGAATCCCCTCAGTAAGTGACAGTTCTTTGATCGATGGTGATCACCTCGATCAACATGTTAATGGGGTACGGTTGGAATGATAAAGGAAATGGGTACCTGAGCAATGTAAAGCAAGTCTAAAACACCTACACAATAACTATAATCATAATAAATGCACAATAAAACAGCGGAGAAGCAGTGGATTAAATAAAAAGGCTGTAGTTATCAGCAGGGAGACGTGAATCACGTGGCGAAGCAAGGAAGGGAATGTAGAGACTATGTACGTAAGTAGGATTCAGTTAGCGTTGGGAACCCGCGTACCTAATTTCTTGAAGATGGGCCCATAAGTAACAAAGACCATTGAAAAGTTCAATATGGCGGCCGACAGTGGCATCATACCACCAAAATAAGTACCAAATTTCAGCCTTCTACCTACACGGGACGATGGAGAATTAGTGATGTTTGGAAAATTCAATATAGCGGCCGACAGTGGCGTCATACCACCGAAATAAGTATGTACATCGGTTTTGGTTAGCGCAGGGAAGCCGCCTACCAAATTTTGTGAAGATGGGGCCATAAATAAGAAAGTTCAACATGGCGGACATTGTCGACCGTTATGACCGTTACGTGTAGAATTTCGAAATGAAACCTGCTTAACTTTTGTAAGTAAGCTTTAAGGAATAAGCCTGCCAAATTTCAGCCTTCTACCTACATGGGAAGTTGGAGAATTAGTGAGGAGTCAGTGAGTGAGTGAGTGAGTGAGGGCTTTGCCTTTTATTAGTATAGATGCATCATAACAAAATTAGACAAGTGCATACATTTGGGCACCCCAACAGAGATATTAGAACAATCTTTTTTTTCAGATCTTTTGAGAGTTGCTTTGAGGATCCCATACTGTCACTCTTCAGAGGAGAGTCAAAGGGAAGCACAACTTGCAATTGATCACCTTAAATACACTTTTTTATGATTGGAGACACCTTTCTATGAAGTTCAAGGCTTAACGAGCTAATCCAACCAATTTGTTGTTGCAAGTAATCAGTATTGAGCAGTTACATGCATTCAAATTAGCAAAATTACAAGGGTACCCAAATTTTTGCACAGCCAGTTTTTCACATTTGATTTAATTTCATACAACTAAGTACTTCTTCACTAAAAATCTTTGTTCGCAAAACACTCCAGTACTCAGATGTCCCTAAGAAATGAAAGACATACCACTGTTATCTTTTTTGTTGAAAGTAAATTATTATGCAGGCTGAGAGGGGTTCCCAAACTTTTTCATATGACTGTATATTATTTTTTATAAAGGTATATACAGAAGATCCAAGTATTAGTGAATAACAAGTAGAAGCAGTTTCCACTAACTTCTGAATTAACCCAGCACAAGAAAAGATAAAAAACTTACTTTAAAACCATTTGGAAGGAGCTATAGTTGAACGTATAGCCACCTATAACCCACATAAACTTCCCATGGACAATTGCTTTATGGGATGCTCGACCAACAGATGGGCTGAATGGCTTCACATTTGGCAGCACCCAATAGGACTCTGTTGATGGAACTGTTAGGGAGCAGTCGGGACCTACAAAGACAGTGGGAGAACTGGATTAGGCAGGTTTCAGACTGTTGCTGTTGTGTTATTACATTGTATTCTTTTAGAAGTTAAATCAAACACATGTATTGTCAAGTACACTTCAGTAGACCTCAATTGCCTTGTGACAAAAAAACATTTTCACATTACATCAAATCAAGTAATCATTATTTCTAATGAAAATTTAGCAAATTAGTTAATGGACAGTGATGTTAAAATACAA
Organism: Polypterus senegalus; assembly: GCF_016835505.1. Taxonomy (NCBI): domain Eukaryota; kingdom Metazoa; phylum Chordata; class Cladistia; order Polypteriformes; family Polypteridae; genus Polypterus; species Polypterus senegalus. The sequence goes on from NC_053154.1 coordinate 282,482,919, forward strand.
AAAAATTCAATCCATATACCGGTAGTTATAAATAGACATAATCAAATATAAAATAAAAATGTTAATGCTGTATTAATTCCTACATTTGTAAGTAATGTTGCTTCTGTCAGTGAAAAGCACTTCTTAGAAAGTGTGCTGTACATTTTTACGCTAATGTATGTATATATGATTGAAAATGCAATAAAATGTATGGGATATATATTACCCTACATTTATTATTTCATGTGTTATAGTGAATTTAAAAGGTAAGAGTAAAACATGCTCAGGTATTTCAAAAGTAGATAAAAAGGCACATTTCACTTCATTAAATGAAGCAGGAGCCACTTCCACCATTTGTTGCTCATTCTTGCTTTTCCTACTGCAGAGTCAATGGAATGCAGACTGTACCTCAGCAGCCCAAGACACAATGCATGAATTTGTTCCTTTATGATATGCCACTGTAAAATAAAGCAAACATATGCAACCAAAGGCACACATATCAGGTCAATTAAGGGTTGCCACTTATCCCAAATAATTTATCTTTTGGATTTGGGAGGAAACCAGAATAGAAATAGGAACCTGATAACTGGACCCAGGTCTCTGGAGCTTTGACAGTCACCAATATGGATTCCAGTATTCTGCACTGTAACATAACTACAGAGTTACACTGGCCTGGAACCTAGATCTCCAAACACAGGCAAAGGTGAAGACAAATATATGCTAAAAATAATTCATAAACTATAGTTATGAAATATAAGCTAACCAACACATTTTCTATGTGTGTAAAAACTTTAGTTGTACACTGCTATAAATTAACTTTACAAATTTCCATTGTAATCTCTTAACTGTATATACCACATGCATTAACACTATCATTTTTCTTGTCAAACTGCAATATTGAACAGCAACTTCAATTATAAGTAATTAAAATTTAAATGTGCCTTAGTTAATGCCAAATCAATCTAATGAAATTGCTGAATCTAGCGATAACAGCCTTTATTCTCTACTAAGCTACATAACTTTATACAATAAACACTATTACAAATAATAATAATGATGGGATCCAAGTGATTTTTGCTAGTAAAATGATTAGCAATTCAGCAAATAATTTGTAACACTGTACAAAAAGTGAGTGTCATATGCCACACTGTGGCCAAAGACACTAACTGCAACATGTCCATAAATAATACGAGAAGGTGAAATTTAATATTTTTTAACTATTTTACCTTTAAAAGGTTGACGTGCTTTCTCAAAAAAAAACAAAACAAACAAACAACATTGAGTGGTTTACCTGTGGCTATGTGATATTCACAATCTAATACAGACTACATAATAATCTAAAACAAGGTGATATTCTATATTGTAAGTGATTAGTTCAACATTTTGCTAGCAAAGAAAAAGTTTGTCTTTTCCCCAACAATATATAGCCATTTTATTAGCATATTACAATGCAACACTCTGCTCTCAATTAAAGTGAATCCCTTGGTAAAAGGTGAATGAAGATTATACTAACTTAACATTTTCTTGCACCAATGCCTGCATTGCACAGAATGTGTACAATTTTTTGTAACATAGTTTGCACAAGCAAAGAATTCTTTTATTCAGCATACAATGAAATGCACTTCTCCTGCACAAGGGTAACTTTCAAACCCAAATTAAAAAAATAAATCAATATACAAGAAAAATGTACATTCTAAAAGCAGTCTAACATCATTTATGTAGTTTACCTTTATCAACATTTTCTTTTTACCTTTTGTATTGGTATATGAATAGTACAAAAAGAACAGTAAAATATTTTTTACAAAAATTAAGAAAAATGTCTGATGAGTTCACTAATCCTGCATTAACTTACAGTACATATTCACTATATGGTATTGGCTTTCAGGATATAATTAATGCTTCTGCCTCACAACTTCAAGAGACCACCAGGGTCTAATCCTTAACTGCATGTTTGTAGTTTTCATGTTCTACTGTATATGCACAGAACATTTAAGTACTGTTTCATTTTTCCTCTCACATCCCAAATAAGTCTGTGTGTCACAATGAAAAATTTAAATTAACCCAGTGATGTCCCATGCAGGGTTGGTCCTTTCCTTCGTTCCCATTACTGGCAGGACAGACTCCAAGTTAAGCAAGTAAGTTTATAAACGTTATGGTTAGATGAATATATTAGTTTGTCTATTTCCTCTAGACTTTATGAGCTATAAGCTACACTAAAAATTATTAACTGTACAGCAGCCTTTTTGAATACTAAAGGAGAAGTTCCTTCTGAATTGCTTGTGGTGGTGACTAGTGTTTTGAAATTTTATGTACTGAAAAATTATTTTGATGTATTTGTAAAATGTGTTGGTACATGTGCACAAATACTTGTCTATAAATACTGTCTTTTTCTACAAATTAAGATTATGTGAAGGAGGCAAAAGAATGTTTATGAACAGGTGCCAGTATGATGGTCACTTAGTATAGTTACAAGTTCTCATTGGGCACATAAATGAAGCAAGTGAAATGAGGAGGATTGACAAAGGTGGTTTTAGGTGCTAACTGCTTTTTACTTCCTAAATGTTTTTCATAATCAAATCAGCTCAATATTGAAACATTCTCTACTGACATCTTTAGTTAACTACAGAGTTACTGGAAAAAGTCATAAAAATTTTTTTCACTACACAGATCTGGGGCGAGGAAATTAAGGATAATAAAGTTTTAAATGGCATACATGACACAGTAGCACTGAGGTTTCCATTATCTAAAGTGACCCAAGAGCTTATAATCAAAATGTTCATTTGGTTGCCAGTTAAGGAAACTCAATTAAAATTAAAACAAAGGGTGAATTACAGTAACTCTTCTATATTCATGAAGATAGCATTCACAGTTTTAGTTATTTATATGTTGGTCATGAACAATTAAACTGGAATGTTTCTGGTGCTTGTCAAAAGATCTCAATAACTCACTGACGATGCAAAAGCCAAAAATATATAGTTACTGAAAATCATTCGTGTCAGATAAAATCGTAATATATAAAGATCAGTGTTATTTAATATTTGTTAGTGTAAGAACATATTATATTTTTTAAATGAAAAGTTATTTTTGGCATTTTTAAAGAAAAAAAGAAAGAAAGAAAAAAGAACCATGAAGTAGTACAGCATAGGTGTTAAATACTGCATGTTTCTCCAGTGATCTGTCGATTGAAAGTGAGCAGGCAAACTTCCTTGTACGGAGCTGCAGATGTAAGCAGCTTCTGGGCTGTCTTCCTTCACTGAACTGATGCTACAAAGACTGTTTTAGGTCTGGATCTCAGCTTTGAGACACTTCCTCCATGGCTGCCCCATTACACCCCAGCAACCTGCTTCATCTTTTGCCTGCTCAGTTTGAACCCCCAGTAAAAAAAAAAATGGCTCATCTGAGGTCAGTGCCGTCTTGATCTGACATACTTTTTACCAGCTCCCATGTTAGTGGCTCTGAGCAGATGAAAGAGCGGTGGTGGAGCTACAGAGTAGCAGGTTCTCTGTCGCCTCTCACACCCCACGCCCCCCCATTAATGCTGCAAGTGGCACAAAAGATCCTGAATCTCAGCCTCAACACTCTCCAGCAACTCCTCTGAAATAGGTTGGTTAAAGGGCTTTACGGCAGTCAAAGCTTTGCTAAGTAAGTCTTCTTTTTGTCCACCTCCTGACACCAATGAAGAGCCTGCACCGAGTGCTAGAATGAATTCTCTTCCTTTTCACATGGCTCTTTTGGGTGACTGACTATCCTTAAATGGACTGCTCCCAATTGCAGACATATTTTTTATAGGCTCATACCATGGGTGACTCATCCTAGGCTGATGCAGCTAGTCAACACCATTACAATAGTAAGAATTGTAAATGTAATTTTCAGCAAAATAAATCAAAACAGTGTTAAAGATATACTTGATTAAAAAAGGTCCACCTATCTAATCATATGGTTTGTTTGTCTGTATGTTAGGGGGTCAAAAGTACAGTGGAACCTCAGTTTTGCGAGTAACTTGGTTTATGAGTGTTTTGCAAGACGAGCTAAAATTTTTAATAAATTTTGACTTGATAAACGAGCGAGGTCTTGCAATACGAGTAGTAAGGATACGCTTTGTCTGCTGAGTGTCATGTGATCAAAACTGAGCTGATGGTTCTCTCTCGCGTACGTGCGTGTGAGTGTGTGTGTATCTCTCTCTCTCTCTCGTGTGTGTGTCTCTCTCTCTCTCGTGCGCAGGTATGTGTGTGTGTCTCTCTCTCGTGGGCAATCGTCTCCTCCGTCTGAGTCTGCGTGCCTCACTCATATAGTCAACATCTGTACGAGCGTATACTGTTTACTACAGCATTGTGACTGTGCGTATGCACGCGTGCTGTGACGTGCGAGTCCCTGTCTTGCACCCCAAAACACAAAGCTGAGTCTCAGTACTTTAACAACACCAGCTTTACTCAGATTGAAACAGCAACAGTACGGTTATTTATTGTAGCGGGATCTGCCACTCTCCTATATACAGACACAGCAGTCAGGCAGGGTCGTTGCCAAGCAGTAGTGTGCCCTGCACATTTATAATGTTCCTTGTATCACCCATCGACTGCAGGCGCTTATAGCATGTCCGCAATCTTTTTGGGTACGCTTTTATGGCGAACTACTACACACTGGGAGACTGCGATTGCTTTGGGACGCTCTTCCGCGTGTCATCCCGTTGGGTGGAAGCCCACAAGAGTTTAGAAACTCACTCACACCAGCCATGATTCTTTTCAAAGGTAAAGTGCAGGTTAATTTGTTTTATGTATTTTTACTTTATATTTTGTATTAATCATTTTTATATGAATAGTTTTGGGTTGTTGGGTTGTATTTCTTATGGGGATAATTTACTTTGATATACGAGTGCTTTAGACTGCGAGCACGTTTCCGGAACGAATTATGCTCACAAACCGAGGTTCCACTGTATTATTAAAACATTTTCGTATTTACAGAGATCTTCCACACCTAACGTTCGCAAATGTGAAGAGGTTACTTTATCTTTTTTTAGTAAGACCAAAAGATCAATAACCAGCTTAATAGTGGTCAAAGTCATTAAGTATCACTATCAACTTTGAAAAGATGACTTTACACTGCAAGTTTGAAAAGTCGAGTGACAGAAAATATTGCTAAAATGATAAAAAGTTTGAGAATACTGCCATATTTCCAGTTTTTATTAAAATTTATGCAATGCCGTAATTTAAATCACAAAATGTGAAAATTGATTCCTTCAACCACTGTTAAGTTGTGATTGAAGCTGTTGTCCTGTGAGGGGATTATCATGCAAGTTGTTGGCTCTCAGAAACTTGTCTTCTGATTCTGTTAAAGGTTTGGGTCTTCCAGACCTGCTCCTGTTTTTGTTTGATCCAGTTTCCAGTATTTAACAAAAGTTGGGACAAATGTAGGAATTACTTGTATCAAATTTCATGGTGTAATTAACTTTTCTTGCTGCAGAAGTAAGTTGTTACTTCTTCCCTGGAAAATTCCCTTTTGTTAAACTACATTATTTTTTATTTGTTGGTAACCTATTTTTTTTTCCTAAACTGCTGGCAGTTTACTGCTTACTTTTGTACCATTTCAAGCTATTCACTGGACTAGAAGCTGCTTAAATATCAATAAAAACTGGAAAAATCGGGGTGTTCTAAAACTTTTAACAAGCAGTATATGTCCCTTCAGAGTCAAACATTACATCAGACTAACACTTCTTTACTTCTTATAATTATCATGAAAAGTTTGCCCAATCTTGTCTCTTTTCAGTTGAAATTGATCCTTACTTTTAAAGCAAGTCTCCCGTAAAAATAATATGTCTGTCCTTAGAGGTGAGATGTAACAACACTTGTTGTTCTTAATATTATGAATAAACCATTAATGTTCAAGCTTACAATACTTACTGATCAGCATTATACTGTTTCTACCTTCAATGAAACATTTTCTGAAATTAGATTAGAAAAGTGATCTTTTAAATTTTAGCTTTATCAGATAACCAATTTGACATTTCACACATTAACAGAGTAGAATGTCTACCCCTAACCCTAAGCCCAACCCCAAGTTGTCCGATCTAATGGACATATATCATAGTGATCAAAACTCCAAGGGGGACCCATGCACTCAAAGAAATCATGTAAAATTTGCAGCACATCACGAAGAGGACAGGGAACCTGACAAATACATAGATTACTGACACTTATGTTTCCACTTCAGGCACTGCTGAAGATAAATAGGTAAAAATGTATGTTAATCCATATTTTTCTATTTGATATATTACACAAAATAAATATTACCATGTACCGCCTGTATTTATCTATGCATTGAGGTAAACAGATTTACAGCACTTAGTCTTAGCCTTGTTCCGCTGCAGCGCTGTCCATAGCACAATGTCCATGGGGCACAATGCTACATCACTAAACCAAAATGTTAGTCTTGTTGCTGTAAATATGTATTAAGACCAGATCAGCACAGGTTCATCCCAAGCTCATGATATAAGTTTTGGATTGAAAAATATATACAAATGCCTTATACCAGTATCTACCAAAAACATCAGAATTTTCAGGAATAGTGATATGGATATTCGGCCATATGGCCCACTCCTAGTCTCAGTTTCATTTCTGTTGCTTCATTCACTTTTAACCTTAGGTCAACTACCAGCTTCCTTATGCCAGGGACATTCTCAGTGTGTTTTTAAACATATTGCTCTACGTTATATTGGTGTCATGGTGACACTCAGTGTATACATGTCAGACATTCAGGCAAAAATGATTAATATGCCCCTGCAGCATGAAATTCAAAGAGTTAGGTGCCGGGCTGAGGAGCAGAACTGACAAGACAGTCTTCTCTCAGGTAAGACCGAGGAAGAAAGAAGGCTTAACGCATGGCTTAAATCTGTGCAGGGTAGAAGGATATAGGTTTATGGGGAATTTGGACTTCTTTTGGAACAGATGGGACCTGTTCTGCCACAATGGGTAATATCTGAACTGGAGGGGCACCAATGTATTGAGAAGGTGTAAGAGAAGGCTGGTCAAGGATTGTTTAAATTAGGGAAAGGGTGAGCAGGGAATTTGGGACAGACCAGGTTTAGAAATATACACGGAGAAACAAACAACAGTGTTGAAATAAAAATGCATAGTAATGTAAATTCTAACCTAACTTTAATATGTTACACCTTCTACATTTAAACAACAGCTTAATGCTAGAAGTATCAAAAATAAGGCAAGTGAGTTGTATGTAGCAGAGCATAATTATGATATCATAGCAAAAACAGAAACCAGGCTAAATAACAAAGATGGGGATGGGTATAACATAGAGGGATGCAAATTGTTTAGGAAGGGTAAACAGAACCAAAAAGGAGCTGGGGTTGCTGTAGATGTCAAACAGAATTTAAATGCAAGTCCTCTTCAGTTGTACAATGAGCCTCATCTTAGTGAGAACATGGAGGACATAAGAGGCCTTACTCAAAGCAGACAGTAATTTTAACACACATTTTTAAGTAATATTAAAAAGGTAAGTTTATAGTGAGATATTATAGTCATGGGGGACTATCTGAATATTAACTGGGATAACCTTGCAAATGGTAGACACAAGAGCAAGAGTTTTTAGAAGTAATCAGTTTTTTTGCACAGTATGTTAAAGCACTAACATAGGTTGAAGCCTGTCTGGATTTAGTACTTTGTAAAACTCAGGACAGAATTGAGAGTGTAGAGGTGATTGAACCACTAGAGTCAAGTGACCATAATATAATAATATTTTATATTAGTAGTAAAAGTTCTGTGTTTTGTAAGAGTGCAAAGACTAAGATTGTTAAGTTTAACTTTGGTAGGGTAAATTTTGTGCAGATGCATTTAAGTCTAATGAGGTTAGACTGGCTTTTAAGTTTGGAGACAGTCGAGGAGCAGCGGAAAAGGTTTAAAAATGTTTTAAATTTAATGCAGGACAGGTACATACCTAAATTTGTAAGTAATAGGAAAAACTCCTCAGTGAGTTAACAAAGAATTAAAGCATCATCGAAGGAAAAAACAGCTATATAAGGCATAAAAGGCTAATAAATCCAAAGTGAATCGTAGAGGCATATGAGAACATGACAGCAACCATTAAAAAAGATTTTAGGAAGGCTAAAAGACAGCGGGGAATATAGCAAATAAGGCGAAAGATGACCCAAAGAGATTCTTTTAGTATTTTAGTAGTAAAAGAACAGTCAAGGAGGAGGTGAAGTGTATTAGAAACAGAAAAGGAGAATTAAAAGATATACACAGTGAAATAGCAGACACTATAAACTTGCATTTTTCTGAGGTCTTCACAAGTGAATAATTGGATAACCTCCCAGCGGTTGTGAGTGATTTAGAAATTGTAGAGGGAGAAGTACTACTCAGATTAAATAGGCTGAAATCAAAAAAATCACCAGCACCAGATAATATTTACCCTTGAGTTCTTAAGGAGCCTAGTGAGTACATATATAAATACTTGACATATATTTTCTGGAAGTCACTGCACACTGGGGAGATTCTGAAAGAATGGAAAATGGCAAAGATTACCCAGTCATATAAAAAGGGTGACCAGGCAGATCCAACCAACTATAGGCCAGTAAGCTTAACGTGCATCACAGAAAAATGGAAGGAATTATTAAGGATAAGACTGAGTACCATATGGCATGTACAAGTGTTTTTCTGAATAGTCAGCATGGAATCAGAAGATGAAGGTTGTGTTTTATCAACATGCTGTAATTCTATGAGGATGCAACAAAGAATGTGATCAAAGTGGAGCATGGAATATTATTTATCTTGACTTTCAGAAAGAATCTGATAAGACGTCACATTAGAGGTTGGGCATCAAACTAAAAGAAGTGGGAGTTCTGGGTGATGTTTGTAGATGGGTGCAGAATTGGCTTGTGGTATAGTGGGTCCATAGCACAGATCAAAAAGACCAGTTTTTAATTAATTGCTGCACTTGCCACTTAAAGAGGGGACATGGTAGTGTGGCCGGAGTGCTTCACAAGTGTACCCATGATTGAAGCTGGGAGATAATTGCCACACCTTAGCCACATCCCCGTAGTAAATAAAGAAAGCGCAAGGCAGAATAAAAATAAGAGACTGGTAAAAGACGGAAGGATAAAAGACTGGAGAGCGAGAGAGCAGAATTGGGGGTAGTGCAAAAGAATTTACGAGCATGCCAGCTGAGGAAAAGGAAGGTCAGCACGGTCGTGGGTTCCAGATAGATCAAGATTTCAGTCCTCAAGGGACGGATCGTGCCCACTGAAAGGGAGAGTAGGTACGATTGAGGAGGAGCCCGCCCTAGGAATCTGAGGGACAATCACATGTGCGAGAAGAAAGTCGGGAGGACAACTGATCCCAAGCGGTCTAGCAGATGCCGGGAGAGGCAGCTAAGACGGGGGTCAGTAGAAAGAGGACGGCAGCAGCTGAAGTCTCATTGGCTGAGCAAACCTTAAGTGAGCTGAAGAAGCTGTGTCTGGCTGGTGTAGCTCCATTGACTGTTGCAGGTTTTAATTCTCGAGTTTTAGCCTTGTTTTAACCTTCTGGGATTTCACTGTTTTTATGGATGATTGATGTATGGAACTGTGGAGCACTGCACTTTCTTTTTGGACATAAACTGTTTTGATTTTGTTGTTTTTAGTAAAAGCACTTTTGCACTTTTTTGCACCATCCCCTTGCTTCGTTGCTTCTTCGCTATCCAGCTCATCTGGTGACATTACTGATGGTGTCAGATCCAAGAGCTCCCAAAATGGAGATTTGCCTGGAGCAGAACCCACATCGTCACATGACTCAGACACAGAAGACAGAGGGTTATGGTGCAAGGAACCTTATCAAAATCGAATGATTTTAAGAGTGGTGTTCCACAGCGGTCACTGCTAGGGCCACTGCTATTTTTAATATATAAATAATTCAGATAGGAATACAAGTAACAAGCTGATTTGTTTGCAGATGATACCAAGACAGGTGAATTGGCAGATAATGTGGAATCTGTAATAATCATTACAGAGGAACTTGGACAGCATACAGGCTTGGGCAGATTTGTGGCAGATGAAATTTAATGTCAGTAAATGTAAAGTATTACACATAAGGAGTAAAAATGTTAGGTTTGAATACACAATGGGAGGTCTGAAAATCAAGAGTAAACCTTATGACACAGATTTAGTAGGAGTCATAGTAGACTACATTATCGATTTCGAGACACTGTTCAGAAGCCATTAAGAAGGTTAACGGGAAGAGTCTCATCTGGTCCAAACTAAATTAAACTTTGAGGGTTTCTGTTTTAAGTACCAAACTAAGTTAGCCAAAGGACTTTTTAAGCATTACATTGAAACTCCACTTTCCTGAAATGGTAAATGTAATTCTACTATATATTATTTTTTCACTTTTTTGGTGTTACTCATTAAAATTTTACAATTGTAAAAAATCAAGACTTCTAATATTTAAATTTTACTTCAATTTGTGTGTGTGTGTGTGTATATATACTGTGTATATATATATATATATATATATATATATAGATAGATAGATAGATAGATAGATAGATAGATAGATATACGAGTGTGACCTAAATGAAGGTTTATAATTGATCAAAGAATTGACAAATATTTGGAAATTTAGAGTACTAGGGTGTTGTACCATGTTAGCCATTATGAATGTAGAGAAAAACGAAGCAAAATGACACCTTCAGGTAAAATGATCTTGCCTGAAGAAGGGGCCTGAGTTGCCTCGAAAGCTTGCATATTGTAATCTTTTTAGTTAGCCAATAAAAGGTGTCATTTTGCTTGGCTTTTCTCTGGAGTAATAGGATCAAGAAAGTATTACTTCAATATGTCCACTAGAGGTCTCCCAGTTTCCATAAATGAAAAGTACTCTCTCTCAGCAGCCAGCACACTATTCAATAAATATAGATTGCTCGGACTGGGTCAAGAAAATAAGGCAGTGGTTACATTTAAATACGTTTTACTTATACATCTTTTTCTAATGCAGTTTCCAAACTTGGTACTGTGCCTGTTGCTTTTTGCTCCAAAGCATTTCTCTTTACACTGGGAGTTTGATGTTCTTTCTTGCCTTAAATTCATCCATTCCTCCAACCTTGTCATGTTAAATTGTTTCTGCTTTCATTCTATAGACTCTGCAACAGACTGAAGGTGTGTGATTAACATTTCTAAGAAATGTACAATACTGTTATTCAGATTCATTGTCTATGCTGGCAGGCATAGAAAATGGATGGAACAGTGTGCAGCTTCTTTTTAAAACATTTAAGAGAGTCCTGATTCAGTTTAAGGATTTAAGTCTTTATTATCAGTTTTCTCTCTTAAAATTTGTCTCTCAAAGTCTGAGGGCTCATCAAGTGGACATTTTAATAATACAAAAAAGACTTAATAAAATGTTTCAGTGAATAAACATCTTTGCTAAATTGCTTATAAACAATATGAAATTCCAATGGAATGATTATAAATTGATAAAAAAAAAATACAGACACAAGCAAATAACAGCATGTTATAACAGTGGACTTGAAGTATAGCCAGGAATTAACCCGATTTATAAAGTGGATGGAATGAAAGCAAGCAGATACATGGTGTTGTGGCATAAGTAAATCTGGCAACAGCAGTTTCATTATAGCACATTAAGGTGAATGTGCTTACTGTTTTATCTTTCATGTCTCAACACTACTGTACAGCTACACTGCCTTGAACAAATCTATCTTAAGTAACTGCAGCTGGATGATTTAATTGTGAGGCTTTTTGTGTACCTCACCTACTTGTTTAATTATGCAGCACAAATACAATAGCTGGAATATCTTTAAAAGCACAAAGGCCTTGATTGCCTGTGGAAATTATAACTACTGTATACTTGTTTGTCTTTATATTATTTTGACAATGAATGTGATATAAAGACATTTCCATTAATCAATTATTAAACCAGGTTATTTCAATTTAAGGTCACAAGAGGTTGTGCAGAACTGAGCACTTTCCCCACTAAGATCCCATTATGTTTTGTTATGTTGCATGTTCATTTAATATTTATTAAATCACTGACCAAAAAAACAAAATCTTCACTACTAGAAAATGTTGACCTGGTTATGCTTCCCTGTACCTCCTGATAGTGATACCTACATGAAAAATGAAATATATTTAATATGAAATCAGTTTAATTTTTCTTTTTTAAATCCTTTCTTTTGTTTGTTGTTCTGATGATGTGTGAAGAAAATAAATATTGGGATTATAAGCACTACAGAACGCAGTTTCAAAATGGTAGATAATTGTAAATGTTTTTCTTTGAATTACCATATTTTTCTAAGTAATGGCATTTTGTGTATTTATATAATACTGTATAGTAAAATGCATCTGACTGTGAATTTGATATATTACTACAAAAAGTAACCCAAAACAGTAATTTATAGAATTGAGAAGCAAAAGCATGAATAATGTACAATATTTTGATAAATGATGATTTCTTTTTTTAAACTGGAATGCACAATATGATGAGGTAGAAAAAAAAATTATAAAACACCCAACCTATAAAACAGACAATGTTTAATTAAACAATATTGTTAGGTATAATATGAATTGGCAAAAAATGTGAATACCCAATTCAGTTTAAACGCAGAAATATGAGGAGGAGGACAAGCCATGCAATCCAACACGCTTCTTCAGTTCAGATTCAAAACAGAGCTTGTAAAACAAATCCAGATGAAAATAAAAAGGTCCCCAGTGTGTTACTTTACTCCAGAACATAGGACAACTGATCTCTAAATATTTGCAATTCTCCAATGAATCCGTGATGCTTTCTTTCCCTCTATTGTGTACAGGCAATCCCTGGGTTACGTACAAGCTAGGGACTGTAGGTTTGTACTTAAGTTGAATTTGTATGTAAGTTGAAACAGGTACATAAATTTAATAAATGCTATTGTTGACCGACTGTAACCAAAGGCTCTGCCAATGAATAATGGAGTTTCACCTCTCTCTGACCTTTTTGTTATTTCTACTTTATTTTCAATTTTGATGGTTTTTCGTTTCTTTACTGTACCACTAGCACTTGCATCAGATTTGTGTTTCAGAGACATTGTTGAAGGGTGAAGAAAAAAGTTTAAGATGAGCTCTTCTGCACAGCACTATACACGCCACCACTTGCAGCATTACCAGCCGCCCATCAAGAACAAACCAGCAGCCGTGAGTGGTGGGCGGGCATTGAAACCGCTTGCCGCCAGGAGCCGCCCGTGGGACACTACACTGCGCGAGCAGTGAAATTGTCTCTCTCCAGCCTTCGTCCAGCCACCGCTTGCAGCGTCCCCAGGCCGAAGATGACGAAGCGGCAGTTATTGAGGCGCATGCATCGCAGCTGTGGCCCAGTTCGTAAGTCGTAGGTCGGATGTCCGTAACCTAGGGACTACCTGTATTTACGTCTGATTTTTCCTTCTTTTATAAAACATATTGCTATGATATATAAAAATTAATTCTGCATTCTCCGTTAACAGCTCACTATAAAATAAAGATACACTTGCAAGTCAAAAAAATATGTAATTAAGTCAGTAAAACATACCTTGCCAGCTGTCATTGCAAACACACAATTTCTCTCCAGTCAAGTCACAATATCCATGGTCAGGACTTCCACAGTTGTTTTTACAGTAGGGGATATCACATGCTTCACCTTTCCAATACTTGTCACATTCACAGTATACTCTGCTGGCGATTGAGTTTCCTGTTGTGCACTTGCCGTGGCCTGAGCAGTTGTTAGGACATGAGTTAATCCTGGAAATAGAGACAGGTAAAGGAATATCGATAACATCATTTGAAGTGTGAACAAATTAACTTAATTCCATTATCTAACTTGTTTCTTATGAACAAATCAGAGATATCGCCCTTTAATATATCCTAATATTTCAAGTGTTTAAGGAAAGCAAATCAAATTTATTATATAACTAGCAAAATACCCGCTCTTCGCAGTGCCAAAGTACTGCCTTAAAATTTTTAAGAAGAAAATTAAACCTTTCTAAACTGAGGGAAAAAATACCAATAATTATTTGTTAAGGATCTCTTTGTATACCACATTGTCAGTTCGGCCCTCTGGTTGTAATATGACAAAGCTGTGCGCTGAGCTTACTCTTGAGCATGCAACGTACAGTTGGCCATGTGAACAGTAATCTTGTCTCAAATCTCACAGCTTGGATTGCTGCTGTCATAATTGGTTTGAGTTTCATGGTTTGTTTCAATTACGACAGTATTTGCAGGACTTGTGTTGAAGTGACATTCGGCATCTGTTAAGTGTTGTAAGCACACAACCGGTTTCCTCGATAACTTCACATCCAGCTTTTGAGAGTTTAAACATTCATAAACATCAAAGAGTCCACTACTCGAATCGTCACCTGTCAATCTAAGATGTTTAAGAGGCATTGGCGGTTGTCCGAAGGTGTAAAATATTTGGCCATTTCGGTACACTTGAAATCGACAACCGAACAATTCAGCGGCAGTCATCAACTCACCTGCAGAACCATAGGTGAAGGGCTTAAGCATTTCACTCTTATAGTGCTCCTGTGTAGTATAATTATCTCCAGTACCGTCATCAGTCCACACCTTGAACCTATACATAAGACACAATGTTCCTCCGGATATCATGAGTGAGCCTGATATGGCCGTGCAATATGTAACAAAGAGAATGGAAAAGGCAGGTGCCATCACCAGGCATGGAAACCACTCGGTAAGTGACAGTTCTTTGATCGATGGTTATCACCTCGACAGACATGTTAATCGTAATAAACAAACAATAAAACAGCAGAGAAGCCGTGGATTAAATAAAAGGGCTGTAGTTATCAGCAGGGAGACGTGAATCCCGTGGCGAAGTAAGGAAGGGAATGTACAGACCGGAGCAACAGACGGTCTTATATAGGCAGGCAGCCAACAACGTGGTAGGCGTTGGGATGGTGGACCCAACAGCACCTCACACGGTGACCGAGCTGCAGGATATGGACGCAAGAAGAATTCAGTTAGCGTTGGGAACTCGCATACCAAATTTCTTGAAGATGGGCCCATAAGTAACAAAGACAGTTGGAAAGTTCAATATGGCGGCCGACAGTGGTGTCATACCACCCAAATAAGTACATACATTGGTTTCGGTTAGCGCAGGGAAGCTACCAACCAAATTTCGTGAAGATGGGGCCATAAATAAGAAAGTTCAACATGGCGGACGTTGTCAACTGTTATGACCGTTACACGTAGAATTTCGAAATGAAACCTGCTTAACTTTTGTAAGTAAGCTGTAAGGAATGAGCCTGCCAAATTTCAGCCTTCTACCTACACAGGAAGTTGGAGAATTAGTGACGTTGGACAGTTCAATATGGCGGCTGACAGTGGCGTCATACCACCAAAATAAGTACGTACATCGGTTTCGGTTAGCGCAGGGAAGCCGCCTACCAAATTTTGTGAAGATGGGGCCATAAATAAGAAAGTTCAACATGGCGGATGTTGTCGACCGTTACGTGTAGAATTTCGAAATGAAACCTGCTTAACTTTTGTAAGTAAGCTGTAAGGAATAAGCCTGCCAAATTTCAGCCTTCTACCTACACGGGAAGTTGGAGAATTAGTGATGAGTGAGTCAGTGAGTGAGGGCTTTGCCTTTTATTAGTACAGATATTAGCTGTGTAAGACTGTGCTTAGGAAGCCCGGGCTCCTAGAAATGATAGATTGTAGCACTTCAATCAATCAATCGCATCAGTTGTGCATTAACAGTTAGGCAAGGTTTTTGGTGATGTGCTTGCCTCTGTTGTCAATCAGCAGTTAAGCAAATTTCTCTCTCCTCGGCGGTTTTGTTTTGCCAATGTGCTCACTTCGCTTGTGTATTAGCAGCTAAGCAAGTTTCTCTATTTTCTCGCCGGTTTCACTTTGGCGACAGAGTTGCTTTCTTTCAGCTTCATGCTATAGCCTCGCACTTCCGGGCCCTTCTTTGAGCTTCATGCTGTATCCTCACACTTCTAGGCCGGACAGACAAACACACACACACACTTCCACTATTAGACGTTTATATATAAAAAAACACTTTTAATTGAATGATTCTCAGTAGTGGGAATAGAATTCCACAGAATAAATGCAGAAAGACATTTTTTTAGTTTTAATTAAATAAAATCAGCTCTACAAAGCAGATTTAATTAAATATACCTAATTATACCATAACATATTACTGTTAACAATGCTTAATCCATATCAGGGTCATTTAGGGTTTTAGGGTATTTTGTGGCAGGGGACTACCAAAGCAGTGCTGAGCACAAGACAAGAAAAAAGCCCCAGAAAAGGTGCCCACTCATATACTCATATACATATGCTTACATTGGGGCTACATTAGAGTCATCATACAAGCTACCCTGCACTATCATAAGTATGACAGAGCAAAAATGGAGCATCCAAAGGAAAATTCATGCAGACATTGGGAGAACAAGAAAACTCCAAATGGCTGGACATGGTATTCAGAAGATGTGTAAATAACGCACTAAAATTCTTACCAGAATTTGCTTTCTCAAAACCAATACAAAAATGGAGAAAAATACAGAAACGTAATGCAGTACAACATTCAAAAATGTGCAATATGTAATTGAAAGAAGTATATTTGACACTAGCAAAATATCTGCGCTTCGCAGTGTGTTAAAGAAGTTATGAAAAAGAAAAGGAAACATTTTAAAAATAATGTAACATGATTGTCAATGTAATTGCTTTGTGACTGTTATGAGTGTTGCTGTCATCAAGGATTTGATTATCATTATTTCTTTCAATCAGGTTCGTATTTGGAGGATGTGTTGTGTTCAAGTTACATTCCGTGTTTGTCAACCGTTGTAAAGATAAAAGGTTTCATTCATCGAAGTGTTCACTACCCAAATCGGTACTCGTGAATCTAAGATGTTTAACAGGCATTCACGGTATTAAGTTGTGGATTTGCCTGAGAATATTAAGCCGCAGCGAGTCTATGAACTTAATTTAAACTTAAGCTTTACACCTTGCTTTCCTATTGATATATCTACAAAGGCTTGTTCAGCTTCAGAGGGTTCTTCCTTTCTTACTGCATCAATAAACAGCTCATCTTCCTGTTTATCTGAGGCATCACACACTGCATGCACGGGTTTACCTTTCCCAGTCCTGCAAAATTTAGCGAAGTGGTTCAATTTACCACATTTTTTACACTATCTTCCTTTAGCCGGACATGGACTTTTTCCACCGTGTGCTTTGTTTCCGCAGTAGCTGCACTTATGAATATGCTTGTATGCATCACTCGCTTCATATTCTTTTGCTGCCTTCTCAATTGTGTAATGCGTTTTTTGTTCAGCGCTCTTTTGAGCTCTAGCTTGTTGTCTGCACACTGCGTTCACAGTCAGTTCACGTGAGCCGCTCAGAGTACATGCATCGAAGGTTCTCAGCTGTGCTTGTGCGATCTTGTGATGTCCACAGCTTTATTTAATGTTAGCTCAGACCCGGCACTTAAAAGTTTCTCTCGCACTTTCGCTGAGTTTGTGCCAAACACTATTCTTTCCCTGACCATCCCATTATCATTTGCATAAGCACAGTCCTTCACCAGCAATTTTAACTTTGTTACAAAGTGATCAAAAGTCTTGTTTATACTCTGCATCTTCTCATTAAACTTGTATCTCGCAAATATCGTATTCATCTTAGGCATGACAAACCCCTCAAAACGGTCATAATAAGTTTTCAGTACCTTGGCTTCCTCCTGGGTGAGAGATCATGTGTTAAAAATGTCTCTTCCTTTTTCCCCAGTCCACAGGAGCAGGTAGCCGCATTTCTCACTCTTGTCTTTGCCTTTTAGCGGGACAGAAAACATCAGCTCCACGTGCTGTCAGAACTTTTCCCATTTTCCCGGCAGGTTAAGAGAATCCCAGTCAATTCGTGGCGAGGGAACTCCAACAAAATCCATTACTATCCTCTATTCTGACACCATGTCTTGTTTTCACAAATTGTGAAAAATGAAATGATGGCGAGACTTTCTTTTAAAGTATGCAGGGGAACTTTATTTATTACAGCTATTACATTCACGGCATCCGTACTTTAAATTAACTTCCATAATAGTAACCTTGAGGTCCCTTTTTCTGGTGCCTTCCTGATGACATAGGTGCCTAAACCATGCCTGATAATGATACATTTCGATTACATATAAATATTACAGTGATCACCTCGATAGACATCTCACCACCCAAATCGCTACTCGTGAATGTAAGATGTTTAACAGGCATTCCTGGTATTAACTTTTTGATTTGCCTGTGAATATTTAGCAGCAGAGTATCTATGAACTTGTGGAATTGCCCGCATGTATTTAGCGACAGTGTCTCTATGAACTTGTGGATTAGCCCGTGAGTAGTTAGCGGCAGCATCTCTATGAACTTGTGGATTAGCCCATGAGTATTTGGCGGCAGGGTCACAAAGTTATTTTCGTCTAGCTGCGTCAGAAAATGTAGCACAACGTCTGACACGCCTTCTTTTTACTGTTTTCTTACAGCTTTATATGGGGAAGCACTCAATTACATGGGAGGCATGGGTATGGGGGACGCAGTATAGGCAGGCAGCCAACTACGTGGGAGATGTGGTGATGGGGAACACAACTCCGCCTCACACGGCGACCGAGCTGCAGGCTATGGCCGTATAAATGTACGTAAGGAGGATTCAGTTATGACGGTTACTTGTAGAATTTCGAAATAAAGCCTGCTTAACTTAACTCTAAGTAAGCTGAAAGGAATGAGCCTGCCAAATTTCAGCCTTCTACCTACACGGGAAGTTGGACAATTAGTGATGAGTGAGTCAGTCAGTCAGTGAGGGCTTTGCCTTTTATTAGTATAGATTCAGAGTGTCAAAGGCCAACAGTCATATGGTTTCCAAACTATTCCAGAGATGCTACAACTTTAAACAGTTTTTAAACCTATAGAATTGGGATTTAAAAGTGAAGTGCTGCACAATATGTTAGGCAAAGAGATGGAATCTTTAATTATGTCACAAACTTTACTTTTTACATTTGGTATAGAAGTCTACATAGTCAGTGATATAATTCTTCTATCATTTTTTTTTATTATTTTTGTGCATCCAAATGAAAATGTGAAAAGCACCTATTACCACTGGAATGACTACTTCAAGGCTCAGTTCCTAATGGCCTGATATAACTGAAAATTTGGTATACTAATTCTTCAAGTGAAAATTTGTTTGAAAAGTTGTATTTTTATACCAAACAGAATACATGATACAAATTTTTGAAAATTCAAAAACTTTAATTTAAGCACCTTTGACGATTTTCATAATCAATCTTAAAATAAAAATCTGAGCAACATTAATTAGTGATTAGTATTTCAAACATACCTTGATAAAGGTTTTATATTTTGTATATTTTTCTCTTTTACTCATTAAAAAAGCAGCTCTGCAAATGCAAGTTACTAAAAACTAACACAGGGGCTTGCATGAACCTATTCCGTAACAACTCTCTTCTCTTGCTGCTTTCAAGTCATAACAAGTTAGTTAAATAAGCTTTGTAACCATAAAATTAAAAAAATGCGAACATTTAAAGCAATAAAAGGAAGCACTAGTGAAACTCTGAACATTACTTATAAATAAAGAAAATAGCAGGAAACTACTATAATTAAAAATACGCTGTATAACCTGCATTTTTTCGCTTTAGAAATAAGAATTTATAAAATCCATTTATTTAAAAAGCACTACTATTTAAAGATGCTTACAAATCACAGGTATGTAAATATGAATGCTAAATAATACTGTGAAGTTCTGCGACATGTTATTCCACAAATTCAAGACCGTGAGCTTAAATACAGCTTTGTCTGACAATCACAAAGAAAAGCCTAAAAATAAATATGGGTGATGATAATTCTGGATGAACACAGGACCTGATTTCTTGGAAGACCCTGGTTTTGACTTACTTGGCTGTTAACACTCTGCAAGCAATAGATTTATAAATTTTAAATCCTGTAAATTACAAATCCAAACCATCTGTGTCAGCCATGATTAGGCCAAAAGATATTATACAACGACTTTGTGTTGTATAATACTCAAAACTTTGTTCAGGCCCTTTTCAATGTACTTTTCTCAAGAAAGTCAACCTTATGCTTTCTCTCTTTCTCTGCCACAGCATACCATTATTATTCTCATGATCTGTACGCATCCAAAGACTGCGCATTTTTGTTTGTACTTCAAAAATTTTTTTGATTTTCTAGATCCTAATGATGTTCATAATAAGTGTCAACAGAATTTGAACTTATTTTTAAAAGGTCATTATTGATTTAAGATAAATTAGTCATTCAGCCAGAAACTGTGAAAAGTATCATATCCATCAGTTCTTAATTATTCCATACACATATCCTTATTGCTGGCAAACCAACAAAATGGCAATCTGGAAACAGACTAATCATATTACACTGCTACAAATACACTTGTAATAAAATGTGTTATGTATTTAAAAAATGAATATTGCACTAAGTGGTTTAAGCACAACATATAGGAAACACCTGTCTACATTTATTTAAAAGAAATGAAAAGTATCGTTGCATAAGAAAGCATTAAAGCATTAGTTTTGTTGCAAATACAAAACTGGTTAAGACTATTTATGCACCTTCTCATAACTGAAAAGCCAATCAGAAGCACTGATCTTAGAATACTGCACAAAGAAATTACTTCACGCTAGAGGTCTGCACGGGACTCATTTTTTAAACCCCCAGCCACCCACTCCCGCATACATTAAGCCTCTTTTGTCCCACTGCCGCCCGCAGAAACACACTGTTTCCATTAAAGAAAAAAGTCATGTATGGTTGATAAGCGTGTCTAACATGATCGTGTACAAAAAACTGGCTGAATCTTTTCCTTTATTGGCCCAGTTGTCATCTTCACTTTTTTTTGGCTGCCAGGCAAACCAGGTACTGCTCAATTTGAATATAGCGCCCACCAGAAACTGTGTTGTAAAGACGTACAGTGGTGTGAAAAACTATTTGCCCCCATCCTGATTTCTTATTCTTTTGCATGTTTGTCACACAAAATGTTTCTGATCATCAAACACATTTAACTATTAGTCAAATATAACACAAGTAAACACAAAATGCAGTTTTTAAATGATGTTTTTTATTATTTAGGGAGAAAAAAAATCCAAACCTACATGGCCCTGTGTGAAAAAGTAATTGCCCCCTTGTTAAAAATAACCTAACTGTGGTGTATCACACCTGAGTTCAATTTCCGTAGCCACCCCCAGGCCTGATTACTGCCACACCTGTTTCAATCAAGAAATCACTTAAATAGGAGCTGCCTGACACAGAGAAGTAGACCAAAAGCACCTCAATAGCTAGACATCATGCCAAGATCCAAAGAAATTCAGGAACAAATGAGAACAGAAGTAATTGAGCTCTATCAGTCTGGTAAAGGTTATAAAGCCATTTCTAAAGCTTTGGGACTCCAGCGAACCACAGTGAGAGCCATTATCCACAAATGGCAAAAACATGGAACAGTGGTGAACCTTCCCAGGAGTGGCCGGCCGACCAAAATTACCCCAAGAGCGCAGAGACGACTCATCCGAGAGGTCACAAAAGACCCCAGGACAACGTCTAAAGAACTGCAGGCCTCACTTGCCTCAATTAAGGTCAGTGTTCACGACTCCACCATAAGAAAGAGACTGGGCAAAACCGGCCTGCATGGCAGATTTCCAAGACACAAACCACTGTTAAGCAAAAAGAACATTAGGGCTCGTCTCAATTTTGCTAAGAAACATCTCAATGATTGCCAAGACTTTTGGGAAAATACCTTGTGGACTGATAAGACAAAAGTTGAACTTTTGGAAGGCAAATGTCCGTTACATCTGCCGTAAAAGGAACACAGCATTTCAGAAAAAGAACATCATACCAACAGTAAAATATGGTGGTGGTAGTGTGATGGTCTGGGGTTGTTTTGCTGCTTCAGGACCTGGAAGGCTTGCTGTGATAGATGGAACCATGAATTCTACTGTCTACCTAAAAATCCTGAAGGAGAATGTCCGGCCATCTGTTCGTCAACTCAAGCTGAAGCGATCTTGGGTGCTGCAACAGGACAATGACCCAAAACACACCAGAAAATCTTCATCTGAATGGCTGAAGAAAAACAAAATGAAGACTTTGGAGTGGCCTAGTCAAAGTCCTGACCTGAATCCAATTGAGATGCTATGGCATGACCTTAAAAAGGCGGTTCATGCTAGAAAACACTCAAATAAAGCTGAATTACAACAATTCTGCAAAGATGAGTGGGCCAAAATTCCTCCAGAGCTGTAAAGACTCATTGCAAGTTATCATAAACGCTTGATTGCAGTTATTGCTGCTAAGGGTGGCCCAACCAGTTATTAGGTTCAGGGGGCAATTACTTTTTCACACAGGGCCATGTATGTTTGGATTTTTTTTTTCTCCCTAAATAATAAAAACCATCATTTAAAAACTGCATTTTGTGTTTACTTGTGTTATATTTGACTAATGGTTAAATGTGTTTGATGATCAGAAACATTTTGTGTGACAAACATGCAAAAGAATAAGAAATCAGGAAGGGGGCAAATAGTTTTCCACACCACTGTACATCATAACAGACAAAATCCACATATTTATCCAGTGCTTCATTTTTAGCAGTAGTTGTTACGTTTGACAGGTTTGGCAAGAATGTCAGTTTAGTTTGATCATTTGCTGCTGCATACCTGTGGCACTTTAAACTTGAGGTGCCTGACTTGTATCCACTGCATGTTAGCACATTTATTGCAGTAAGCAAACTGCATTTGAATGACATCACCATCGATAACAATTGAAAATGACTGCGAAATGTCAGACTTCCCTTTACTGACTTTTGCAGTCTTGTACTCTGCTTTTTTTTAAGCTGCTTCCACTGATGTGCATGCAAGGCTGTATTTGGGCTCTGAAATCTTGAGAAGACTGTGTGTGAGAAAATATATGCATGCTTAGGCTAGATAGATAGAGATAGATAGCGATAGATAGAGAGAGAGATAGGAAATAAAGCCTTCAAATGTGACTAGGGAACGCAGCATTAAACACATCTGATTAGAAGTAAAAACACTTGCTATAAACACAGAGGGACAATTAAATTTGACAAGTTTTTTGAACTGATATAATTTGGCTTTTTTGTGTATATGAGATAATTAATAGCCTTTAGTGGATGTATCGGTGGAAGAGCATGGGCAGAAACATTAGCACTCTAATTAATGATTAAAGTATTTATTTGCTATCAAATCATTACATAAACGAAAAAAATAGAATGTGTACCAAAAAGCCTTCATTCGTTATCAAATAAGTAAATAAATTAACTGTCAAAATTATTAAATTAAAACTCTACCTGAAACATTATGCATCCTTGAAGGTTATGTCTATACAGTAGTTCTATTTATTATTTTGATCCTTAGTTTTAAAAATTCAATGAACTACAACTTATATTAACACACTACATAACTGAATTTGTATTTATAACCCTGGTAATGTAATGATTCAAAAGGTTGAAGTAAAAAATACAAATAATAAAAAAATAAACCTGAACCAAAGTAAAAATTCACAATTAAATGTAACTGAAAATGCACAGTACTGCCTCAACAATCTTGTTATAAACGAACAAATTATAAAGAGGTTTGTTCCCAATGGAGACATCAATAGAATAGGCCAGTGAACTCCTTAAGAATTTCCAGCTTTACAGGTGACTTCCTCAGGGCAAGTCCACAAAGATCAATAAGTCAATATCAAGATTGCCATTTGAGTACCTTAACAAAGACTTCCGCAGTGCAGTCATTTCTAACAAAAGGATGCTGACACTCCCCCGACTCCCTTCAGTGAAAAACCCTTTAAAATGAGGTGATTGATGAAGGAAGAAAAATGTTGCAATTGTGTTCATATCAGAACTGCTAAGCATCCAAAGTCCTACACAAAATAAAGATGCACAAAAAAAAATCTTGGGCATCAAAACAGCAGAAAAATATAGACGAAACATCAAGCCTGAGCCCACTGTTCACCACTTCATTTGGTTGTTATTTTGACAGAGTCAAGGCACTCGCATAGGTTATAAATCATAAGTACAGAAAATCTGTAATGCATGTGGAAAGGATGCAACAAAATAGTGAACTTTTTTTCTCTATGAATAAAAGTACAATTTGCTCCAAGAAGGATAACATATTAATGCTAAGAATTCATTTCAAAGATGACTTTAAATACATGTGTAACAACAGACTAATAGACTTCCGAACAATGACGAGTGTCACATACTGAATCGAGTTACATCCAAACACAATCACTCAGCAAACAGTCATTCATAATTACATTTAACTTTAGTGTAATACATTGTAGCAGATGTAACTATGCCGGACAACAAACAAACTTAAAATTTAAATTTATAACTATTTTCAACATGAAAACAACTGATCTATAACCTATAGATCTATAATCCAACATAAAAGGATGAAGCATAATACCTACAGGCCACCTCTGGCATATTTAATATTACTTCATATTTGACTCCTATGTTCATGATGTCAATTTAAGATAATAGTTTTTTACTTTTTTCTTTGAGTGTTAAGAATATTCTTTCTAGTGCATAACGAAAAAAAAAGTATGAAAAAATTGTTCATTTCTCACACACACCTAGCTATGATCTGCTAGATTTTGGATTTGGTCACAGAGAAAGTTGAAGAGCACTGCTTTCTACCCAGAAGAACTGATATAGTCTGTTTGTAAAGATCTGACACAGATTATTGACATTTGCAAATACTTTGTGATCTAAGGAAGGCTTCTGCAATTCTTCTCACTTACTGTCTGCAACAGTGTCGCTCTCTCATACATCTTCAATCATAGGATCTTTGATGAAATGAAGATGGCAGATTGCTTTGTATTCCTGAAAGCCATTCCCTACTTAGTAAGGTAGATGTATGACTGCTATGAGTTCAGGGGTTAGAGAACATTCACCACTTGGACTTAATGGACTAACAAAAAGGATCAATGAAAAATGTACAGTATAATAAGATTATATATAGCATACTGTCTTTTAATGTGTATTTTTTTTATTAACTGAAAGGGGAGTAGAGGTTAAATTTGGGTGAAACAAAGGGAAATAAAATAAAAGTTGAACCTGGAAACAATAAGATTTTCAAAATACCTGAAGCACCTGGAAGTTTCCCTTATGTCCCCAGGAAGTATATTTAACTCAAAAGTGACAAGACTCCAATTATTTAGAGACCTTTCAAAAATCAAGCCAAGTTGTACATCTTCATGTAAGTGCGCCTGGAACTCACAAATCCAGTCATGGACTCCTATAAGTCTGCTGAGTGAGACATGTCCTTTTTGTAATTTTAGGTATTTTTCTTCTCTGAAAATGTGTGCAGTTTTAATTCTTTTTGCACAAAAGTGCTCATAAATGAGATTTCTCAAATATACAATGCAGACTTGTTTGCATAATTTACTCTAGATGTATACTTTGTCATTCACAATTTTGCTACACTTGCTGTTTATATATACTGTTCCATTAAATGATTAAGTTAAAATAAATGCTTTAAGTACAGCATTTTGCATCTTGTATTGGCAATTATCAAAGGAAAAAAAGTATTTGAAGGAAAAAATCCACAATATTTCCTCCACATTACAGGGCAAAAATGAAAAATCCACCCTGAACAGATATTTGCAGTAACAGGCACCACACTTCACTTAAGCTAATGCTGAAAAAGGTACAACTTCTACAATTTAAAAGACTAACACTCACGTCAAGGCAGGGGAATAATATAACAAAATATATCCTTCTTTCCTTTAAGTAATGCAATGGCAGTGAAAAATGGGGAAAACTTTCCCAGTACACAGCAAAATTGGCATTTGAATAGCAGTAATTAAATTCTTTTTTAAAACATAATACAGCAAAGGAAATCAAGATATGCACAGAATGGTTACTTTATTCTTTTGATCCTGGTATTATAATGCCCTAATGATAGAACTGAATGGCTCTATGAGAATATACAACTATCTGCTGTACATTTCTGAAATTAAGAACTGAACACATGCTATTATATGTGTTTCTGGAAATACAGAAATGTTATTGGTTAACGAAGACAAAAGAAGCACAGCATTAAAATATGAACCAGGTATAGAATTTCAAAATACACACAACAAAAATACAATGCATAGAAGAATTTTCTCTTGGGGTTTAATAAAATATACAGTATATAATCGAATGATTTATAGTTAGTTGAAAGTGAAAATGTGTGTCATTCCTTGCCAATTTAAAACATAATGTGTAATACTAAAACACAAGGTGTGCGGTAACTACTTATTCTAGATAAAATACATAGCCAAAAAATTAATAAAAACAGGCTTTAAGTGGGTAATTATGTGACATTAACTGGATGCAATGCTTTTTTTTTAGATTGAAATCAAAGATTATACACATTACATCTTTTCTAAGCAGCAATTCAAAAATACTTAAAGGAATCAGTTGCTCTCCACTGCCATTTTAAAATTCCCTGGTGTTCAAGAAATGTGTTCTTTGCCAAAGTGGAATACATTTTTCGGAACACATGGATAAATTCTGAGTGTTTTCTATATTACCCATGCTGCTTTATTTTATGTTGCTCATTTGTTTGTGTTGGTGCCCATTTTCCATTGGGAACGGATCTAATTTAATAAACCTGAAAGAAATACTCTTAGGCTATGCATACAGCAAAATATAAAGAAAAAAGGCCGATGCCACAAAAATCCAAATATAGATGGTCTTATTCGATAAATTCCAGCTGAAAATCCAAATGAATTTATGTCAAAATAAAAAAACAAAAAGTAAAAATGATACAGTATATGTCATTCTGCAATCTGCCAGATAGTCAAAGAAGAAACAGGCTTCTTTTTTTGGCTGGGATTAGAGGAAATTACAATTTACAGTTTTAAGACATTGTGGTTAAAAAGCTAAGTTACCAGAATGGAAACAACTAGAATTTCATGTGAAATCTAAGTTCCTGCACAAATGTCAGCATAGCAGAAATTTATCAAACATCCATTATAAAATGTAACATTTTTTTAATGTCAAGTGTTTTGAGATGGTGTTTGAAACTCATATATAAAAAAAAAAATGCATTAAGAGTTATGCCCATAAGAAATAACATGGCACTTACTAAACACAGAATTTTAGCTGAAATACCAATATAAATCAAACTGCAACTCTCTGAAATATGAGGGATGATATTCTGTTGACCACTGAATAAAACTTATCATAAATTTCGTTACAAAAAAAAAAGAAAAATTATAGTTTACATGACTAAAGTTTTAAACTTTGAAACGAATTTGCAGTCAATAAAATGAGCCCCAACTTGTAAACATTAGCTAACCAATTCAATTAAATGATTCTGTAGGAGATTAGAAGCAAAATGTTAATGAATATTAATTCTAATGAGTTATTAAACACATTAAAATAACAATTACATAAAAAAACAGGAGAGTTCTGGTTAACTTTATTGGTTATTCTATAAAGGTGTTATTATTGTATGTAGAGTTGTAAATAGGTTATTCCAAATGAAAATGAGTTTGTGTATCTTAAGACAGGGGATTAACAGCCAATGAACAACATAGGCAAAAGTAATGAGTTACTGAAGCAATAAGGGTGGCAGCTGGGATACTACATTATAACTGCACTGATACCAATTCAATATCCGGCCTAATACAAACACACAAGAATAAAATGGCTGTAAGAAAAAGTCAGAAAACAAAAAAATAATAAGTACTAAAAAGTACTATCAAAACTGGAAGAGATTTACTAAGTTAACAAATTTTGAGAAATATAAATCATACTGACTTCAGATATTAAACTTGACAATATGTTTTAATATCAGTGGCAAGAGTTCTGAAATTGTCAAGAGATTTAGTTAAGAAATACTTACGAGTAAAAAATGTTGAACCCTGTTAAATTATAGGCAGCGTCGCTAAAAAAGTGCAACAATGCATAGCCAGACGTCGTAACTACCTCTGGTACAGTCTCATTTCCACGTACCTCTGGAACAATAAGCCCACTGGGGGATGAATAAAAAAAAAAGTCAGTGAAAATCATGCAATATTAGGGATAGGACAATACAGGTTTACATAAACTTGTATTGTCTACACTTTCTTACTGAAATAAAAAAAGATACAGAATGTCAGACATGTTTTCAAGTTTAGGTTAAAAAAGTATTTAGGTTAAAACAACTGGTCATTTTTAGAGACAATAAATAAAAAGAAAAAATTCTTAAATGTCTTGGTTGTGATTTAACTGATGGGTTTATATTATCTAAAAAGCAAAAAAGTTCAAACTTCACACCCTATCACAGTGGTCTCAAACTCCAGTCCTGGTGGGCCGCAGTAGCTGCAGGTTTTCATTCTAACCCTTTTGTTAATTAGTGACCTGTTTTTGATGCTAATTAACTTCTTTTGAATTCATTTTAATTGACTTGTTCTTGAAGACTCAGACCCTTCAACTGCTTCTTTAACCGAAATTAGCAGTCAAACAATAATGAGATACAAAATGAGCCAAAACACGACCGGCAAACTGTGTCCATTATACAGTATCTGAAAATAAAGAAAGTAATGCTGATCTGCTCAGGTCTAAACAATTTTGGATATGTATGCCATTCCACAATGAGAGCAGCAACAAGCCATGGAATTAAAGAATGGGTGTAATTAACAAGAAGACTTGGCACCTAATTAAGCAACTGGTTGGAGTGAAATTGATTGGAGTTCGAAACCCTGACTAATTTGGTCTTTTGTTGGCCCACTCACTTAATGTTTCATTTCTGTTTGGGTGCTATTTACGGAAAGAAATGAAGATATTCAAAGGAATGTTGAAGAAATTCCAGGGAACAAATCTTAAAAAAACGTCAATTAAAATGAAAGGGAAAGGAGATAATTAGCAGCAAAAACAGGTCACCAATAAAGAAAAGGGTTAGAATGAAAACCTGCAGCCACTGTGGCCCTCCTGGACCAGAGTTTGAGACCACTGCCCTATCACAAGATAATAAAAAGTCTTACAGATTTTTTCATTATCTATATACTGTATATAATTCACTAAGGGCACGCAAGACAGTGAGTGCAAGCAAGACAGGGCTCCGCCCGCCAACTCTAACCCTCTTACCGCATCATGGGATACGCACAACAGAGCCACACATGCCAACTGTAACCGTCCTCCCGAGTCCAGCGTCGCTCTTGAGGCACGCAACAACTCAACAAACACAGCCTCAGTTGCTTTTGTCTGTGCAAAAGTCCACATGCACCTCTGAGCCACGTTAACTTTACACCGCACGCAAGACAGACGGCCACGATCGGCAACTCACAGAGCCCCGCCCACCAACTCTAAGACCATGGGATACGCACACATTTAGTGTATAAATGGATATAAATAATTGCATGTAAACGATTTGCCAAAATCTGTTGTATGTAAACGATACTGTTTAAAATGTTATTTATTTTTTTAAATCAGAAAACCCGGTTTCCACGTCTACCTGTATTAGATTAAATGGCACTTTTACCACTCGCTGTAGGGCGGACGCGCTGACTTATCGTGTCGACTGGGCAACACAGTGAATGCAGTGTCTATCTAACGGGTGTCCCAAAATTCACGCAAGATTTGAATTTGGCGCCATTTGTGCGGTAAAGTGTTGCCAACGAAAAAAAAGACAGTGTGACAGCTCACAGTTCAGGGTTATTAAAAATGGAGCGCTACACGAAAGAACAACGCGTTTTCATTGTTGAGCAATATTTTAAAAATAATGGTTTGGCAGCTACAGTTCACAATTTTCGTACAAAATACGGTTGGAATAGTGATTTAACTTCAACTTTTTCAAACAAAATCATCTTCAGAGATGAGGCTCATTTTCATCTTGATGGCTTCGTTAATCGTCAAAATTGTCGCATTTGGAGTTCAGAAAATCCACGATTGTTGAGAAACAAATGCTTCCACAACGTGTTACTGTTTGGTGTGGATTTTGGCCTGGAGGCATCATCGGACCATTCTTCTTCGAAAATGCAGCTGGTCAGGCAATAACAGTTAATGGTGCTCGCTATCGCGACATGATAATCCAGCTTTTTGTGTCTAAATTACAAGATATGGATGTGGACGTGTGGTTTTAACAAGATGGTGCCACATGCCATACTGCCCGAGAAACAGTTCAATTACTGCATGAGTCATTTCCTGGTCATCTAATTTCCCGTTTTAGTGATCTGAATTGGCTGCCCAGATCATGCGATTTAACGGCATTGGACATTTTTCTTTGGGGTTTTTTGAAGTCTAAGGTTTATGCCATCAAGCCCACAACCACCCACGCCTTGAAGGCAGAAATTGAACGTTATCAACAAAATTCTTCCACATTTATGCAAAACGGTCATGGAAAATTTCGACAAAAGAGTGCGTATGTGCCAGCAAAGCCATGGAGGCAATTTACCTGATATGCTATTCCATACATAACCCTATACTGTATACTTTATGAATCAATTAAAAATTTACAATGTTTAATTAAAAACCTGTGTTCTCTATCAAAATTACTTCTTGCGTGAATTTTGGGACATCCTTTATATATGTCTATGTTTTCTGTAGCCTGCTACAGGAAGGTACTCTCTCGACCATTGGCATTGGTTTCGCTCCTTGCTATTTTCGTTATACTGTGACGGTGGTTTCCTAAGCCTTTGTTATACTGAATTCCTTTCTCACCATTTTCCGTTCCTATTCTTAGACCGCTGTATGCTACGGCTAGTATAAAATAAGATAACATCTTCCCAGCTATTCTCTTAGAAAAGTGTACTTTTAGGAATTGAATACAAAGATATACTATAAGACATTAAATGGTAACTGGTTTTGTATACAAAAATGAATTTACAATTAAGTCTGAAAGACAGAAGAAACACTAATCAAGCTACATAACAGTTTCCTTACTAGCATAGTATTTGTACTACGCTTTTCAGTGAAGAAACAATTCCATTAATTTTATTATCATAGTATAAACAATTAGAATGTAAAGCACATTTTCATTTCAGTGGTGTTCCACTAACACTTAATGATTTTACTCACCTGAACACTGCTATTAAAGGTGCATAAATGGAGTCACCGTCATAAACATACATATGGTCCCAACTACATTCTGTAGCAAAGTGGTTAAATCGTAATCTTAAAACAGCATTTGGACTGCCAAAAAAAATACACATATATCTCAATTAATAAATACATTAAGATAAATAACTCAATCTTGTTTAGCCCTTCTTTTAATGAAAGTAGATTCCTCACTAGAAAACCCTCTGCATTATACATGCCATTTTTACAGCTATGCATAAAAACATTATCTGGCCAAATATGTTAACTCAATAAAGAAATAAATTTTAACAGACCTAAAGTTTCTGCATATACCTATATATTCGATGTGTTTTTCTCCAACATCCATAACCCGTTAGATTAATCAGTCTGGATAATGTTGCATTACATATACTGTATTACAGTGTACATGCCTTTTTTGCCTTATTGTTCTGAAGACAATTCAGTCTATATTTGCTGTACTGAATATTTATGGTGAGTTATCTTTTGGAACATTCAACACTGCTCTATTCTGTTCTCTTTCACTAGTGTTTGTCAGAATAGTTTGAACGATAAATGCAGCCACAAGTTTCAGTGTGGTCAATTAGTCATTTGTATAACAAAAAAAAAACAAACAAACAAACAAACAAACCAACCCGCCTACCAGAGTAGCAAAAACATTTCCTAAACACAACATTTCATTAGAAGCAGAAGATCATAAGGAAGAAGGTAAACAAACCCACAAGTGTTATAATTAAACTTGTCCTACCTTCCTGCAAATAAGACTGAATTTATGTAAAGTATCTCTCCAATACCAGAAGCAAACATTTCATCACTGGTTACGTGGTGACATGTGTCTGCCTGCAAGTCTCAACCTAAACAACCATAAGGTACTGCTAAATGAGGTACATTAGCTGTTGAAGAATGTGTTCTAAACAATGTTTTCACAGAAGATTAATTTTCCGATAGTAAATATCTACTGTGGGACAAACACATTTACAAAGTCAGCTTAGTAAAAAGCACCAATGTCAGCATTTGCACAGCCCTACATGAGTAGAGAATCAAAACTTAAAGCCATCTATCTAATGGAATAGGAAAAATAAATAAATAAATAAATGCATTTTTTCTTCAGTAACTGTAGCAGCTGAAATGCATCACTAGCCTTAAAAAACAAACACAAAGCAAATAGAAAGTAATATGTTCCTTTCCATTTTCAAGTGTTCACTAACCTTTTCCCTGCAATAGTGGCGCTGTACCTAGTATATCGGGGTCATCAGCCCCCAGCATGCATGCCATATATGGCACCTGCAATGAAAACTGTGAAAGAGTAATGGATAGCACTTTTTTAATACAATTCTTTAAGATATGTTGAAAGCTGTTAAACGTAACAGACAATATAATAAGCACACAAGACTTAAAATCTAGCACCTCCGATAATGAGGCTAAGAATGCAGTGTAAACCTGGATTCAGAAGCAACCGAAAAGCTTAATCTCCCAGAGAATGAAGATAGTGGAATTATACAAAAAGTGCATCAACTTGCAGGTAAACTATGTGGAGAAGTGATACAATGGTTATGTTCTTCTGCTCAGTTACTAGTAGTAAAGGGTAAGTTGACTTCACTTTTTGATTCTCCCTCATATTACTCTTCAACACTGTTGACAAATGACTATTGAATCACTATTAACACTAGGCAAAAATAAATATACGGCAAATATAATGAAAAGATGAACAAAATCATCTAATCACCATTGCTTTATTATATAAAGGGGAAAAAAGAGTGTACTTACTATCCCTCAATTAGCCAGGTACACTTTGTTTTATACTTATAATTAATTGGTCCATCTGTTAGATATCCAGAAGGCTCAGTTAATCTGTGGAAGGAAAAATAAAATACAATTAAGTCTCAATCTTAGACAAAATAAGGCTTAACTTTCACAAATAGAGCACCAAAAACTAAATAAACCTTATTATTTTATTTGGAATTGCACAAAAGAACAAGACATGACAGAAAAGCTTGAATACAACTGTGGTTTAGTTTGAATTTCTGCCAGGTATAACAATTGCCTAATTAAAAGAATTTAAAATAGTTTTGTAGAGACCTTTTCCATTCATACCAATTATCCTCAAGTTGAAAATCATACAGCTATTTATTTCATGTTTTGAGTGTTTGGAGTGCAATGCACAAAGGGATGGTTGAATAAGAAGTTGTTTAATATGAACTACTCACAGAATGCATAGAAACACATGTAGAAGAAACTGTCAGTGTCAAATTAACTTAAACTGTACATACAGAAATCATTCTCTCATATACTTCAAGTGTTCATTTAACATTGATGTTTTTGCTATGTAATATCACACAAGTACTCCACTTCATAAATTCAATACTTTTAATATATTTTTTAAGGAAAAGAAACAGAACTATTACTTAATACCCGAGCTTTAAAATGACATTCAGAATAACTGCTAATCAATATCTAACCATTTATTAGTGGCATCTAAACTATTTAAGGCTGCAAAATAGGAAATATTACACGCTTTCCACGTTTTGCACTTGTACATAATCAGTTCATTAAATGTAACTTTGCTCCTGTCAACAACTCAAACAGATAAAACAGTACTACAGATGAAAAAAAAGAACAAGGAAAGGAAAAAAGGCCATGACAAACTTCTACATGTCGAAATAGTGAGATAATAAGAAACATGCTGTGATGAGGTCCAACACGTCTCAGAATTTATGAGGTGTTTTTAAAGTTGGGTGTGCTGGGGGGTGACAGGGGGCCTTCGTTTCTATTTAATTTTTAAAGACACTATTTATAGCTCAACCACAACTGCCAACCACAACTGCCTGCAAAAATTCCACAAAAAGCAACATAGTACTAAGCACCTCTGCAGTACATGCATGTCAGGATCTGCATGGGAAAGAAATTAAAATAACACAAAATAACTAAAATAGCATAATGTAATCTTCTCATCAATGCTTAGTCCACTTCAAGGTCACAAGAGGCCACAGGTAAGAAGTAAATTCAGGATTTAAAGATATCATAAAGGGTTTTAAATAGCAAATATAAGACAATAGCCCCTTTCAATTGTTGAACTAAAAATGAACAGGTTGCTTAGTCAACTGTTGAATCCCCCTACAGTCTACAAGTCACTTAACAAATCAATGGTCTAACTCTAGGCTACCTTGGTAAAAGGTTTATAGGTCTGTCACAGAATATGACTTTTACAGAGATTTTCAGTCTCAAAGTTCCTTTATATATTATAACGCTGCCAGAGTTAGGTGTGGCTCACTCCCTTGACCACCAGTCACATAGCCTAACATGCCTAATGAATCATTCTAACCAGTCTGCACTTTGCCCCAACAAAATGTCTTAAGTCATATAGGCAGGCCCTGTTTGTGCAAAAGTCGAAAACCAATAAGCACTCAGGCAAATGTACAAATGCAGTTAACAAGGAATATGGAATGCAGGTGTTTTGGACCTTGCAAATAGGAGAGAGGCCTATATGTCTGATGTCTTGTGTTCTACATACCACAATAAAATGTAGGGAAAAAAAGGGGCAAAGAGTGTGGCAAAGTTCGCATTCAGGCAGCATGTTATTTAGCAGTTACAAAATGGGGCAAACTCGCAATACTTTGAAAATGAGAAGCTGTGTTGGAAAGTCATCATGTTGTCATTTAATTTGTCATCTGCTGCAATTTCTAGTCATGTAATCAACATCCTCAAGCAAAAAGATTAGCAACTGCATCGTCAAGTTGGACATCCACTTTGAATCAAAGTTATGTCATGTGCCACAAGCTTTAGAGCACACTGTATATGAAAAGCACTTTGGGATAGTGTTTACCAGGAATGGTGAAAGAAAAAACAGATTTACTGAAGAATAAAATGATTATTATTTAGAAATGGCCTATATATTTACATATAAAATATACCAATTGATTCAATATTTTATTAAACTTTGTATCTTATCAGTAAAACAAACTTAAATTTAAAAATAAAACATGCATCATTGCCGTCTCATTAACCATTAACAAGAGTAGTACAATAATTAGTTTTGTTTTTATATTGGAAAAGCAACCTAATTTGCAGATGACACAGAGTGTCACTAAAATTTAAACCCACTATCTTAAAAAGTTAACACTTTTGCTTGTTTCCATTTTCTGTTAATTAAGGACTTACACCACTAAAGTGCAGTAAAATACTCAGCTTTACACAGCAGGTCTGGAGTAACATGATGCCAAATGAATGTGGGTAAAACAGTCTTGTCTTTGATAATCGAATGTCAGATCTTTTTAAAATAAATTTGAATTATATTCAAATAGAAATATTAAATCTGACAGCACTAATGTCATCTTTTGTTTTCAAATAAAACCTTTATATATAAAAAAACAAAAACAGTTATATTTGAACAGATATTTGCTATGACCGCCCTAACAGTGAACTGGATGGTGATGAAACCCAAGGGCTATAATAATAAAATAATACATTTTATTTATATAGCACTTTCCCCATGCTCAAGGTGCTTCACAGAGTCTTAAAAAAAAAAAAAACAGCAGGGTATACGTAACATTGGATGCAAATGTTTTACTGAATAGAATAATGAAACAGATAACAAAGCATTACATAAAATAAAGGACAATAAACCAGAGTCAAATACTACATTCAATACTAAAAGAAAAACAAATAACCTAATTTGTGAAATAACAGACACACAAATTATCCTGAGCACCTGGACAGTGAGGTACACTGAAAGAAAGGGCAGAATGTTAAGTTAAATTAAAAGCCTTCCTAAATAGATGAGTTTTAAGTTGCTTTTTAAAAGAATGAATGGAGTCAGCTGATCTAATTAATTTCGGGATGTCATTTCAAAGTCTGGGTGCTATGGAGCTGAAGGCCCTGTCACCCATAGAGCGCAGGTTAGTGTGAGGCACAACAAGATATACCAGAATCAGAGGACCGGAACAGGAGCATAGTGATTTAGAAGGTCACTGATGAGGTCCAGTTCAAGGTCATTTAAAGCTTTGTAGGTTACTTCTCTATTATAAAAAAAAAAAAAAATCCTGTGGAATGAATGACTAGGAGACGATACGTGATCTTCACGTTAAAATCACGAAAGACAAATAAAAGAACCGGAAGACAAAAGAGAATGGGCAAAAAAAAAAAAAAAATCAGTAGTGTAAAGGGACGCAGCACACACAGAAACAGGTGTCTCAATGCATATAAAGTGTATAAAAGACAATACGCTATAAATGAAACGTCAACAAATAAAAGATCGCATTAGCGCAAAAAAAAGGAAATCATCAGGACCAGGTGTAAATGATAAAATAGCAGGACAAAGCGAGGTCAGAAATAAAAGGAAAAGACCAGAAAAAGTCTTTTTGCATTCGCAAGATTTAATGCACAAAACATAGATTTACACAATAATGGAATATACGATATAAGAATCTGTGTACCCGCAACAGTTAAAGCAACGACAAGTTTAATTTCAAAGAAAACACAATTCGGTCAGGTGTATATTTATGATTGCGGTGAAGTGATCACAACGCAAGCAGCAGAGACACAAAGTAGCAAAAAGGACAGTGGCTGGACAGGCTTTAAAAAGATCGAAGGGCAGCACGATGGCAGCACGATAGCAGCAACCCTGAAGTTTCCGAAGTAGCAGCACTCATGAATATGGTTGTATATGTCACTCGCTCACTTCTTATTGTTTCGCTGCCTTCTCAATTATATAATGCATGTTTTCTTCAGCGCTTTTTGGAGTTCTTCCTGGTTTTCTATGCACTGAGTTGACAGTTAGTTCACATGATTACGTGGGAGGCGTGATGATGTCACACGAAACACCGCCTCCCACGGCTTTCGAGCTCAACTCCATTACAGTAAATGGAGAAAAATAGCTTCCACTTATGACCATTACGCATAGAATTTCGAAATGAAACCTGCCCAACTTTTGTAAGGAAGCTGTAAGGAATGAGCCTGCTAAATTTCAGCCTTCTACCCACACGGGAACTTGGAGAATTAGTGATGAGTCAGTGAGTGAGTGAGTCAGTCAGTCAGTGAGGGCTTTGCCTTTTATTAGTATAGATTGAGGATTTATTCTGTTCTATGTATTGTACTTCTTTTTGACACCCACTGCACACCCAACCTACCTGGAAAGGGGTCTCTCTTTGAACTGCCTTTCCCAAGGTTTCTTCGATTTCTTTCCCTACATGGGTTTATTTTTGGGAGTTTTTTCTGGTCTTCTTAGAGGGTCAAGGTTGGGGGTTGTCAGGAGGCAGGACCTGTTAAAGCCCATTGCGGCACTTCTTGTGTGATTTCGAGCTATACAAAAAATAAATTGTATTGTATTGTATATCCGGTAAACCAAGCACGGGGGTGGGCGAGTGAAGCGAGCAGGGGGCAGAGCCACCTAGTTAATAATATTTTCAGTGAAGGCGAAGCAGGATGGGTGTGATGTGCTCACATGTTGCTGCCACTCCTCTCTGTTATCAAAAATTTTTGTTAAAATGTGTGTTAAACTTAAACTTTTTGCAATTGTTCACTTTCTTTTTATTGTATGTATAACAACAACAACTATATTTATTTATATAGCACATTTTCATACCAAAAATTGCAGCCACATTTCAGGTCAATAGGTGAAACGATTTGTGAGCTACAGGCAATTTAAAATAATGGACAGACAAACGGACAGCCACGGTAGCGTGTTATATAAGAAGATACACTATACATGAATTGTATACTCATAAAACCATATTTCACGAAATAAAAACCATACTAATGACTTGGGACAGAAATGATTGAAATGTACTTTCAGTCCTATAATCTGTAAAATTAATTTGACTGAAACATGGAAGGCTTAAAGAGCAGATATAGTTTTCAATTATTGGTAAACTGAACAATGCGTGCCCTACAAATGAAAACTTGCCCTTCCTAATCAGCTGCACGTACATTTGACCTATAAAACTAACATAGAATGTATCATTACACACACCTCTCTGGCATATAAATAAAATAACTATTCCTGAAATGATTACATAAAATGCACCATTTTCACGTGTGGTTCCTGCAGAAATAGGCTCCATGTCCCTGTAATTGACCAAACAGGCTTAATATGTTTATGGCTAAAAACAAAGTACCAACTTCGTTGTCTGGTATTATGGGAGTTTAAAGACATTACAGCATTCAATCTTGAAGCAAGTCAAATTATTAAAGCACTGTGAATATTGAAGGGGGCAAACTGCAAATGCTTGTTTACTTTAATGTAATGTTACTGTTTTTATTACAATGTTCTTTAGACTGAATTGTTTAGAAAATGACCATCATTTTGTATACTAATACAAAACTTAAAAGCAGTGTGAAAACTAAGAAACAGTGTTGCAATTTGATACGCAATGCTATTAGCTTAAAAGTTCAAGATGACAGCTCAGGCAACTGAGAAGTAGCAAGATCAACAACAGTTGCGATGAACTGTAAATCTGACACTGCCTTTAGGCAATACCATAATTTTAAAACCAATACCATCTCCATTGAGCTCCCAAGGAAAATGCACTCCAAGTTCTCACCACATTTCAGAAATGTAATTTATAATGCAAAGCAAATAATGCAGTTCAATTACATGTCTTTTGTGAATATATTTTAATTTAAAATTTGTATGTACTCCTTTCTTGTAAAAAAAGATGCTCTTCATATTTTTAAATATTTACTACTATTATTTAATTATAATTTAAAAATACTGTATATGGTTAATACAAAGTCATTAATATGGAAGGTACACATTTAGTAAAATAATATTTTTCATTTCATAAAAATAGAATTTGAAAGTTTGGAAACGGGTAGAAGTACATGTGTGTAGTTGTTTGTAAAGGGAATCTTAAAAGTACAAATTAAAGTGTTTTTGAAATTAAATAGCATTTGCTTAAACTTACTCTGGGGTAAAGTAACAAATGAATAGTTATAATACCAGATATTTTATTCTTGCTTTTTTATACTTGAATCCTTGAACTGTGACATCATCATAAGAAGAAAACTGAATTCTGTCACAGACTATAAGAATGCATGTATTAAATTGACAGGGACTACAAGAATGATACACAATTTGAAAACTATAAAGAAAGTCATTTTTAGAAATGTAAATGTGTGTCTGTGTGAACATTTTTCTCATTAAAACAAAACTAATAAAATGTAACAAAAACTAAAAATTAATTACTGAAAAACAATAATTAAATTAAAACCTAAAAAAAATAAACTAACATTAGAAAACAGTGAAAAACTAAAATAGTAAAACATAAAAACAAAATCGGAAACTAAATAAAAACTAAAACAAAAAAAAATTTTTTAGGGCTCTGCTCTACAGTCCATATCACCCTTTTGGTATTTTCTATCATCGCATTTCTAAGATGGTATTTTCTTCTCGATGGCCTAACAAACATACTCCACACCACCAGTAAAGTGAAATTCATTAATCCACTTTGAAAGTGTTAAGATAAGGAATTATTTACCATCCATGCACGTTAAACTTAATTCAAAATGTTCTTTGTACATATTACAGAGATAGATTCAATGAATGCCATAATGGTGAAAAAACAATGAGGCCTCATTTGGTGTCTCATTTCTTCACTGCAAAAGAATACAGAATTCTGACACATCACTATATATACAACCCCATAACACCATGAAAATCGTTATATCCTTGTGTCGCACCTTGCAGTTTTATTTCCACACTAGCAAAATACCCGCGCTTCGCAGCGGAGAAGTAGTGTGTTAAAGAAGCAATGAAAAAGAAAAGGAAACATTTTGAAAATAACGTAACATGATTGTCAATGTTATTGTTTTGTCACTGTTGTGAGTGATGAGTGTTGTTGTCATATATATATATATATATATATATATATATAAATATAAATATAAATATATATATTTACACACACACAAACATATATATATATACACATCTATAAATATACACATACATATACACATACATACATACACACACATATATACACACAAATACATATATATACATACATACACACACACACATATAAACATATATATACATATACATACATATCTACATATATACACACACAGCTATTTCGTATCAGTGCAATACGCTGTTTGTTAAAACGGATGACACCGCTCTTACGTGCAAGTCTGCGTGGATATTATGAACTATCGATTTGTTCAAGTTCTATTTAAATTTTAAATAGAAGGAATTTTTATTTAGTCGACAGAAATATCTTTGGTAGGAATGGTAAAAACAGACAGGAATATTATTCCTGAATAAATCAACTCAAACCTTAAACAACTTATAATATTTTGCTCTCCATAAAAATATATCCTGTCTAAATTATACAAGTTAGAAATAAAGTAAACATTAAAAGAACAAACATTCAAATTTCTTTACTCTTATGTAATTTTATATTTTATAAAAAATAAACGTAGATTTTAAATATCCCAAAAGATTTTGCTCTCCATAAAAATATATCCTGTCAAAATGATACAAATTCAAATATGAACATGCTGCATAACAAAACCTAGAAATATAAATAAAATGTGTTCCTTTCAGCAATAACAAATCAAATCATTCAGTTGTCTTTGCTCATATGTCATTTTAGAGCTGGACGCCTAGCATCTTTTTTTGG
Source organism: Polypterus senegalus (assembly GCF_016835505.1). Taxonomy (NCBI): domain Eukaryota; kingdom Metazoa; phylum Chordata; class Cladistia; order Polypteriformes; family Polypteridae; genus Polypterus; species Polypterus senegalus. The sequence goes on from NC_053154.1 coordinate 282,523,563, forward strand.
CAACAGGTTCGTTTCTGTTTGGTGTGAGGTTCTGTGTTGTGGAGATTCTCAGGATGGATTGCAGGTGCTCATCAGTGAGGCGACTCCTGTGTGCTGTTTTGTTAGTCTTTATCACTGAGAAGAGCTTCTCACACAGATATGTGCTACCAAACATGCACAAGGTTCGAGCCGCATGTAGACGGACTTTTTTTGTTCTTCAAAGTCACCAAAGCGCCGTGCAAACTCAGTGCGCTCAGTTTATCAGCAAAGAGCGTATTTGGGAACATCGTAGTGACGACTTGGTTTAACATTACTTGGTAATAGGGAAAGTGGGGCAAGTGGTTGTGTCTCCCATAAAAGCAACCTCAATTGAAATCACTTTGTGATTGTGCACGGGTAAAAACGTCCGCTGAAGTGTCAGATTCTTATTTAATTCTTCTGCTTTCTGTATCTTCTGCATTGCATTCAGGTCTTTCAGGTTACCCTGATGTTTTGTTTTATAGTGCCGTCTTAGATTAAATTCTGTAATTACAGCGACATTAGCTCCACAAATGAGACACACGGGTTCAGTAAACATATACTCAGCCTCCCATCGGTTTTTAAAGGCTCTATTTTCAGAATCAACTTTTCTCTTCAGCATCGTGTGAGCTAGCTTCGCAATAACTTGCAGCATCTTAAGGTAGACTTGATTAACACGGTAACTGTTCGGCAAGGCAGCTGAAGCGCTGCATTATGGGATCTGTAGTTTATTGCGTTACCAGCGCTTCATATACCCGGGCTTTAATAACAATAATACAGTATATAAAATGATCGCGCGGGCCGGATATAATTACACGCCGGGCGGATGTGGCCGCCCTTGAGTTTGACACATATGGACTAAATAGAACTTGAAAAGATATATTTTTTCAAATGTGATCGCGCAATTCAGTTTATCAGCAAAGTGCGTATTTGGGAACACCGTAGTGACAACTTGGTTTAACATTACTTGGCAACAGGGAAAGTGAGGCAAGGTGCACTGGTGCATTTGTGTCTCCCATAAAAGCAGCTTCACTTGAAATCACTTTGTGATTGTGCACGGGTTAAAACGTCCGCTGAAGTGTCAGATTCTTATTTAATTATGCTGCTTTCTGTATCTTCTGCATTGCATTCAGGTTAACCTGATGTTTTGTCTCATAGTGCCGTCTTAGATTAAATTCTTTAATTACAGCCACATTAGCTCCACAAATGAGACACACAGGTTTAGTAAACATATACTCAGCCTCCCATCGGTTTTTAAAGGCTCTATTTTCAGAATCAACTTTTCTCTTCAGCATCGTGTGAGCTAGCTTCGCAATAACTTAATTAACTCGGTAAGTGTTCGGCAAGGCAGCTGAAGCGCTGCATTATGGGATCTGTAGTTTATTGTGTTACCAGCGCTTCATATACCCGGCTTTAATAACAATAATACAGTATATAAAATGATCTCGGGGCGGATATAATTACACGCCGGGCGGATGTGGCCCGGCCCTTGAGTTTGACACATATGGACTAAATAGAACTTGAAAAGATATATTTTTTCAAATGTGATCGCGCAATTCAGATAGAGTTGACGCGCACTACAGCCTGCATGCCTCAATAAGTCATCCTCCCTTGCCCTTACTTTTTTACCGTTCATCTAATGAATACACTGAGTATGGCTTTACCAAAACAATCACTGATGGCGAATAAAGTATCCATTATTCGAGTATGTAGATCGGGTTATATATATATACATATATATATATACCCGCGTATCGCAGCAGAGAAGTAGTGTGTTAAAAAAGCTAGAAAAAGAAAAGGGAACATTTTAAAAATAACGTAACATGACTGTCAATATACAGTATTTGTTTTGTGAGTGTTACTGAGTGTTGCTGTCATCAAGGATTTGATTATCATTATTTCTTTCAATCAGGTTCGTATTTGTAGGATGTGTTGTGTTCAAGTTACATTCCGTGTTTGTCAATCGTTGTAAAGATAACAGGTTTCATTCATCGATTTGTTTCTTACTGCATCAATAAACAGCTCGTCTTCTTCTTTATCTGAGACCTGACACACTGCATGCACGGGTTTTTTTTACACTGTCTTCCTTTAGCGGGACATTGACTTTTTCCAACGTGTGCTTTGTTTCCGCAGTAGTTGGATTTATGAATATGCTTGTATGTATGAGACGCTTCATATTTTTTGCTGCCTTTTCAATTGTGTAATTCGGTTTTGTTCATCTCTTTGGAACTGTTGCCTTTTATCTGTGCACTGCGTCAGTTCACGTGAGCCACTCGGTGTACATGCATCGAAGGTTCCCAGCTGTGCTGGTGCCATCTCGTGCTATGTCCATGGCTGTATTTAATGTTACCTTAGTCCTGGCACTTAAAACTTTCTCTCGCAGTTTCGCTGAGTTTGTGTCAAACACCACCCTGACCATCTCATCTTCCTCTCCATAAGCACAGTCCTTCACCCGTGAATATTTACCCGTGGCAGTTTGCTATTGGATTGCCGCTGACGGACGGCCTTATATGGGCAGGCACTAAATTACAAACGCCAGCGCAGCCTGTCTATGAACTTAATTTAAAGTGTAGGTTTACATCGTGCTTTGTTTCCGAAGTAGCAGAACTCATCAATATGGTTGTATATGTCACTTTCGCTTCGCTTCTTATTGTTTCGCTGCCTTCTCAATTATATAATGCATGTTTTCTTCAGCGCTTTTTGAGGTCTTCCTGGTTTTCTATGTACTGCGTGATTACGTGGAAGGCGTGATGATGTCACACGAAACTCCGCCCCCACGGCGTTGAAGCTCATCTCCATTACAGTAAATGGAGAAAAACTGCTTCCAGTTATGACCATTACGCGTAGAATTTCGATATAAAACCTGCCCAACTTTTGTAAGGAAGCTGTAAGGAATGAACCTGCCAAATATCAGCCTTCCACCCACACGGGAAGTTGGAGAATTAGTGATGAGTCAGTGAGTGAGTGAGTGAGTGAGTGAGGGCTTTGCCTTTTATTAGTATAGATTTCAGACTAGTGTCATAGTCCCTTCTCCCAGAAGCTTGTCTTTGTCTTTCCAATCTCTCTCCCCTCCTCCCTTATATGTATCTTTGCTGTCAGATTGTGAGAAGGGTGGTGGTGTGGTGAGAATTATTTATTACATTAGAGCATTAGAAAAATGTTGACCAAAACAGTTCATTCATCCCAACAAAGCTTGCCAGTTCTATCTACCAAACTCCTCCAAAATGAAATCAGGTTTTAGAAACACAGGTACTCTGTGATGGCTGAACTGCATTGTTTATTGGCAATGCATCATCACACACTACCATAATAAACTGTATGGTTAACCAGTAGTGCAGTATATAACCAACCACAGAATTCATACTTGGATTAAATTTACCTAGTTTTACCATACAATCACGTGTCAACCCATCACCAACATGCCCAACCCATAGTTTAAGGAACATTATATTGAGACAAAATGTAAGAGTCACAATCGGATCAGTTTTAAAAAATTACAAACTTAAAAGTTAGATTTTATAAGAAATTTAAATAAGGGTTAAAGCTTTCCAAGTGAAAAAAACATTAATGAAAAAGCCTTAGGTAAGCAAAAGAGATCCATAATGCAGTGTGCTTATCCCTAATGTTTACTCAGGCCCTGACCACTCAACTATTTACATTAATTTAAGGAAATCCTACCCCCTTATATGACACCAATATCATTTAATCTACCGTTATTAGTCACAGTTTAATCACAGATGGTCATTACATTCACCTCTCATATATTCTGTCACAACAAACTGTTTAGGATAAATAGATCCTAATGCACACAGTTTTTACTGAGAGCTGATGAAGACAAGGGTTGGGGAATATTGCCAAACTAATACATTAGACACTCGGAGCACAGCTGTCTCAAGTCCATTATCACAATGGAGTTCTCTCACTCTCTCTGGCCGTCTGCATACAAACAGCTTATTTCTACTTCTGCTAGCAGAAGAACCCCGCCTTCTCCTCACCTTCACCAATAAGTGAAACTGAATAAAACTGGCACTTCTCTAATTCACTATAACCTAATGCAACACAGCAACATCTACCTTTCTGCAAATGATGGGCTAAGGTGGATTTAAAGTAAAATGATACCCATAAAAACTACCCCTCTATCTTTTCAAATGGAACATGTACCCTAAAAAAAAAATTTTAAAGTCAGAGTCTGATCCATTATATTAAACAAAATAAGGTTAAGTAAAACGTGGAAGTGACTCAAGGAAAATCAGTAAATGTTCCTGAGAGAAAGGTCTAACTAATATGTCAAAAAGTTTGGGAAGTGAGATAGGTAATGGTATACTGCAGGCAGCTACACCAGTCCTGAACCAGTAGGCTGAGGCAGAGATAGAAGAAAAACAATAGTATATGCCTACATGAAGCAGGGAAATTGTTCACTGTAGTAATATCCTGGCATTTCTTCCAAGACTACCTGTGCTGAAAGGTAATAATTTACAAAAAAACAGGTTTATGAACTGAATGAATTATGCCTATGAAGGCTTTAAGTTCTGAACTGTGAGAATGACAACTCCTTAATTTAAATATCTTAGAACTGAATCATTAAAATAACTCTTTCCCACTGCCTTTGTTTCCTGTGTAGGGAAATAAAGAAAACTTCAGGATTAATGCATAATCCTGCCATAATTTAAAAAAAAAAATAAAAAGCAAGCCCAGATCTGGATTTACTGCTAATAGCTGTACCAGGCAACATTAACAGGTAATGGGCTCATCAATAAAATGTACAAGTGTCCTGTAGATTATAACAACTGTCTACAATATTTTAGAGAAAAGCAATGACTGATCTAACTATCCAAATTGATTACTTGAATGTAATCTGTAATAACCTGTAATGTGCTGCATGCAGAATATCATTTTCATCAAAATTCAGATGCAGTGATCAAAATGGGAGTCTTGAGTAAAGGGTTCATTGTTACCTACTCAGTATGGTAGTCTTACTTGAGCAGCCTGTAGATATGAAGGGTGAAAGTTTGATCTTCTTTAAAAAGCAAGCGGACTTACATACTTTCATATGCTACTTGAATAAATTTGAATAATTTCACTATAAAGCTCTGCATTTTACACGGCCAGAAGTGAGATTTCCTTCACCAAGTCCACATTATAATCCTCATACTTAATACACTTGAATATGAAAATAAGTCTGAAGTATTTCAAACAACTTGAAGTGGTGATTTAGGTATACTTCACAAATATTACAAAACATTTGAAAAGTGATGTAGCAGGTGCTGATGTGTGATAATAGCAAATAATCTGCCTAGGCAGGCTACTAAAGAGAGAGAGACTCCTCAGCCACCTTCATTTAAGCACAAGAAGCACAACAATTAGTGTATCATAGCTACAATAATAACAGCGCAAACTCACTGAAAAACAATGCAATTTGCCCCAGAAGGAAAACAGCATTTAGCTTTAATGAAGCATGCAACTGCAGCATGAATCACATGTGTACCGTTTGCCTGCCCTGCTTTAGGATCCATAGGGAATCGCATATTGAAAGAAGTTTCCAAAGGATGACAAAACTGATGATGGAATATTGTCACAGAATTAAAACCTGAACCAAAAGCTTGCACAACTAACTGAGAGAAAATAAAAAAAGACGATGTGGTATAAACTGATGATGCTAAACTATGACAATTTTAAAATGAATCCATAAAGGATACACTAGACAGCAGCTGTCAGCAGACCACAATATACATTTTCCTACAGTAAAAAAGCTACTTTAGACTAACTTCATATGGATTAATTAAACATTAAAGACTAAATAGCTATGGAAAATTAAACGGGTTCAACAAGTAAGAAGATATCAAATAATTATCAAGCCATGGTAGGGAAAAGAACAATGATTACTAATCTGCAATACTGACTCCAAATAGCTTGTAATAATATTCTGATCATTCTCTTAAATTTTGTATGTGTGTACATTTAAGGAGGACTCTATATCAATCAATTTTGCGGTCACATTCTGTAAATAAAATAAAAATGTGTCATAAAAATAAATACAGCACAATACCAATTGAACAGAAGCAGGATTAGCAATACTAAACTTTATTATAATAAAAACAATGCCATAGATGACAAGTTCTACATAAAACAAAAAAACTGAATGGAATTGGCAGATGAAGTCGTTTGGGGGGGTTTGGGGGAATGGAATCAAAGAATTCCTAAAAGAATAGACAAAAGAAAAATGTGTATTTTGTGCTTAAAATATATTAAGCCATAACATTCAAAATTGCTGAAGAATACAGAAACCAAATGTGAGCACAGGATTGCTCATTCTTCACACAGTCACAGTTCTTGGACTTGTGGTGTACCTTCTTTTCTTTCACTGTTCAAAATTCACTTTAAACTTATGGTCAGTTTTGTAGTCTTCACTTTGTTTTAGATCTGTTGACTCCAACAGAAACAGCAATAGCTTAATATACTGTATTATTACATTTTCACAATTCTTAACTTACACAACATTCCAAACTCGCTCCTCACACCCCAATTTAGTTTAGGACCACTAAAGGTACTGGAACCTATTCTTGTACTATCAGACACAAAATTCAGTAAGCCAAAATTTTCACTTATTATATTCACTAGTATCTAAGCATGGGCTACATTCAGTTGAGCACTTAACACTAGAATTCCTGAATCCTACGAAAAAACTCGTAATCCTGGCCAACCTTAAATTCATTCGCACCTTTCCATCAGCATTTTGTGTCTTGACGGAGCTCAGCTCGTGGGCAAAAAGTTTTTCCCAGCTCAAGCCAAGGTTTCTTATCTGCGTGTGATATGCCTGCAGAGGTAAGAACTGCTGCCTTATAACCCAAAGGTCCCAAAGTCTGGGCGCTCCGTGCTTTGAGTAGTGAGCTGCTATTGTTATTATTATTTATACAATATAAAAAATGGACAGCTGTAATGCAACGCAACTCTGCTTGGCACCATAAGTAAAATGGGAGTTCCACCCAAACTTTACACCAGCTGTTACAGACTGAAATCAAAGGATTCTTCTTTTTGGGGGCATACACCATCAGCACGGCACTGTCAGACCTAAATACTAGTGTGGTGAAATGCTTGCATACAGAAGTAACTTTAGCTGCAGGGGAAAGTCCTATTTTACTTATCGTGCCAAGCAGATTTACATTGCATTACAGCAGTCTATTAGCTGGCGAAAATGCTGTGAAGAAGCTGTCTGTTGCTACGGCCCTGCCTTTGTCCAGTCTTATAGTGGTCATGGGACATCATATCTTTGATTGCCGGTATAACAAACAGTTCTGAGTAGGCATCAGCCATAGCACTGCTCTTGTGAAAAGAATGGAGATAAATGCCATCAACTTAAGGAAAGAGAGGCAAATTCATTGTACCACGTGAACGTCACTGATAGAATAAAACTGAATAATAAAAAAACAAGCATTAACTTTTACAACTAGCCAAAATTTACACTGTGTGTTACAGACTCAAATCAAATGTATTTTTTATATTAAATTGCAGATATAATAATAATAGCAGCTCACTACTCAAAACACGGAACGCCCGGTCTTGAACCCAGGACCTTCAGGTTATAAGGAAGCAATTCTTACCTCTGCACCATTCAAGAATCCATGTAAATTCCCTGTTGATTGACATCTGAGCTTCAGTTTTTAACACATTGACAGCCAAATGTAAATCAAAAGCTTTTTTTTTTCTTTGGTTATATTCTTGAATAAAAGTGCACATGTTTATTTGATATTGGGACTAAAGTCTTCACACATTACACACTTCTCGTTATTATTAGTTATTATTATTAGTACAGCATGGAAAAAGTTTCTGCTTTAGGTATGTGTTCAGCATTTCTCGCATTTTCTTTCATCCTTCATTTACCCAGATCTTTGTAGACACAGAACACATGAAATGCATGTATTCCAAATAACGATGTACTGTATTATCTACTCTATGTATATAAAATCCTAAGCCTAAAAGTGCAACGATTTTATGTGACATTTCTTTTCAGAACTTAGTAAAATCTGTAAATATGTAAAAGAAAAATGAATTATTATTAACATAGTGAAAATCACGAAATTAGAATAAAATATTTACTTTCTTACCGATTGGAGTATTCCCGTTAAACTGAGGTCCACTATGCTCAATGCACGACTTTGATATTTTAGTTTATAATTTAAAAACAGAATAACAATCTGAAAATCTAACAACATCACATTAATGTTCGATAAATTCGATAGATAGATATAGATATATATATATAGATATATATATATATATTATATATATGGTTGAAATAGTTTTTACTGTCAAATAATGCAACCATTCTATGATCTGCTTCTCGCAATTGAAAGAGGGCACCGTGGCGGACGTTAGCCGACTTGCTGACCAACCACAAGCGTTACCTGGTAGGTAACCACCCACACAGTCAGATTGTAATTCAGACTACGAATGCCTTGAAAAAAAAATATATATATATATATATATGCCTTAACTGCCTTAATTCTACGTGGCATTGATTCAACAAGGTGCTGAAAGCATTCTTTAGAAATGTTGGCCCATATTGATAGGATAGCATCTTGCAGTTGATGGAGATTTGTGGGATGCACATCCAGAGCACAAAGCTCCCGTTCCACCACATCCCAAAGATGCTCTATTGGGTTGAGATCTGGTGACTGTGGGGGCCATTTTAGTACAGTGAACTCATTGTCATGTTCAAGAAACCAATTTGAAATGATTCGAGCTTTGTGACATGGTGCATTATCCTGCTGGAAGTAGCCATCAGAGGATGGGTACATGGTGGTCATGAAGGGATGGACATGGTCAGAAACAATGCTCAGGCAGCCCGTGGCATTTAAACGATGCCCAATTGGCAATAAGGGGCCTAAAGTGTGACAAGAAAACATCCCCCACACCGTTACACCCCCACCACCAGCCTGCACAGTGGTAACAAGGCATGATGGATCCATGTTCTCATTCTGTTTACGCCAAATTCTGACCATTTAAATGTCTCAACAGAAATCGAGACTCATCAGACCAGGCAACATTTGTCCAGTCTTCAACTGTCCAATTTTGGCGAGCGTGTGCAAATTGTAGCCTCTTTTTCCTATTTGTAGTGGAGATGAGTGGTACCCGGTGGGGTCTTCTGCTGTTGTAGCCCATCCGCCTTAACGTTGTGCGTGTTGTGGCTTCACAAATGCTTTGCTGCATACCTCGGTTGTAACGAGTGGTTATTTCAGTCAAAGTTGCTCTTCTATCAGCTTGAATCAGTCGGTCCATTCTCCTCTGACTTCTAGCATCAACAAGGCATTTTCACCCACAGGACTGCCGCATACTGGATGTTTTTCCCTTTTGACACCATTCTTTGTAAACCCTAGAAATGGTTGTGCGTGAAAATCCCAGTAACTGAGCAGATTGTGAAATACTCAGACCGGCCCGTCTGGCACCAACAACCATGCCACACTCAAAATTGCTTAAATCACCTTTCTTTCCCATTCTGACATTCAGTTTGGAGTTCAGGAGATTGTCTTGACCAGGACCACACCCCTAAATGCATTGAAGCAACTGCCATGTGATTGGTTGAATAGATAATTGCATTAATGAGAAATTGAACAGGTGTTCCTAATAATCCTTTAGGTGAGTGTGTGTGTGTATATATATATATATATATATATATATATATATATATATATATTTATATCTATATACTAGCAAAATACACACGCTTTGCAGCGAGAAGTAGTGTGTTAAAAAGTAATGAAAAGGAAACATTTTAATAATAACGTAACATGATTGACAATGTAATTGTGTTGCTGGCATATATATATATATATATATATATATATATATATATATATATATATATATATATATATATATATATATATATATATATATATATATATATATACACACACTCACACAGCATATGGATGTATGAATGTGTTCATGCCAGTTTAATGAGATATGAATTTAAGAAACTGGGCTTTTTATAACGAACTTGTGTGATAGTAAAAACACACTTTTGGGGTGTAAATGCAGGAGATGAGAGATACGGCATACCCAAAAGCAAGTCATGGTCAGCTTTCTTTATTGAATGTGCAACTTTTTTTCCTACTTTACATTACTGCTGAGAGCTGGTTCCAGATAAAGCAATTTTCTTTATTCAAGGAAAATAAAAACAAAGGTGAAACAAAGAGGAAGAACACCTTCTGATAAATTGCATATAGGATGGGAGCTAGTTAATGAGGGCAGCTGAGAGGAAGACTGATTGTCTCATTAAAATGCTGGTATCTTTAAGCTGCAAAACAGACATTAAATAATTCTGTATTATATAAATATACAAACACACTGAAATGGGGAGCAAAGCAAAAAGAAAGCCAACTAAGTACTATTTTTAATGCACAGCTCCCCTGCTGTAAACTTTACAGCTTATACATTTTTTCTTTCTTTTAAGCTTCCCTCAGTAATGTTCACTTGTGATAAATGTTGCTGCTGAATGCATATGCCTATACATTGTTTTTTCCTTTTCGGTTTAGTGACTAATGGAGATCCTATTGGACCTTGTGAGTTTTCTTATGACGTAAATACATATTGTCTCTAAAAATCATATCATATTCATACACAGCCCAATATTTTATATAAAATTTTATACTGCACTAAAAATAAACATAAATCTAGGATATATGAGCTGTTTTACAATTCTTCTTTGGATGATATAATAATACATTTTATTTATATAATGCTTTTTCCAAGCTCTAAGCGCATCACATAATTACAAAATAAAGAGTAAGAAAAAAGCACAGTTAAAAAAAAAAAAAAGATACAACAAACCAGACACAAAATAATGTCAGCATGAAATTTTAAATAAAAATACAGGGAACACAAAGCTCTGAATTAGAATAAGATATAATAAACCAGACTAAAATATAAAAAAAGAAACATCAAGACAACCATGAACAAATAATTTGTAATACAAACACATGTCATTCTGATCACTTTGATGGACGGGGTAAATTAGGAGAAACTGTCAGAATGTCAGGGTAAGTTTAATGCCTACCTGGTTATATGTGTTTTAAGTTGCTTTTAAAAGAATACATTGAGTCAGCTGATCTAAATTAATTTAAGGAGGCCATCTCAAATTCTTGGTGCAACAGAGATGAAAGCTCAGGTAAGTCTGGGGTAAAACAAGATTGCATGCATGAATGAATCTTAGTGAGCAGACTGGAGCACATTGATAGAGGAGGCTACTGATGTAGTCTAGTGAAAATCCATTTAAACCCTTTATAAATTAGTAAGATCATTTTATATTCAATCCTGTTAGACACAGGATGCCAGTGAAGGTACAGCAGAATGCATGTTCCTGCTGTTGCGGGGGCATGTAAGAATTATTACAGCTGTTTTGAACTAAATATAGCAGAGATAAATGATTAGAATGGACCCATGCCAGTTAGGGATTACAGTTGTCAATGCAGGATATAGTAAAAGCATCGACAAGTTTCTCAGTGTCACAAAAGGAGAAGAATGAGCAAGCATGGCAAATGTTACAAAGGTGGAAGAAAGAAAGTTTCTTAATGTGATTGCCTTTTAGGTGCATTTGGGTTTAAATTCACTTTTGGTTCACTTAATGAAACTTTTTTTAATTGCCTGGTTATACAATTTTGAGACCTAATTCTCTAAATAGATTTATAGTACACTAGCAAAATACCCGCGCTTCGCAGCGGAGAAGTAGTGTGTTAAAGAAGCAATGAAAAGAAAAGGAAACATTTTGAAAATAACGTAACATGATTGTAAATGTAATTGTTTTGTCACTGTTGTGAGTGATGAGTGTTGTTGTCAGATATACACATATATACATAGATATATATATATCTACATATATACACATACATATACACACACACATACATATATACATGCACACACATATATACACACAAATACATATATATATACATACATACATACACACACACATATATAAACATATATATACATATACATACATATCTACATATATACACACACAGCTATTTCAGATCAGTGCAATACGCTGCTTGTTAAAATGGATGACTCCGCTCTTACGTGCAAGTCTGCGTGGATATTATGAACTATCGATTTGTTCAAGTTCTATTTAAATTTTAAATAGAAGGAATTTTTATTTAGTCGACAGAAATATCTTTGGTAGGAATGGTAAAACAGACAGGAATATTATTCGTGAATAAATCAACTCAAACCTTAAACAACTTATAATATTTTGCTCTCCATAAAAATTTATCCTGTCTAAATTATACAGGTTAGAAATAAAGTAAACGTTAAAAGAACAAACATTCACATTTCTTTACTCTTATGTAATTTTATATAAAAATAAACTTAGATTTTAAATATCCCAAAAGATTTTGCTCTCCATAAAAATATATCCTGTCAAAATTATACAAATTCAAATATGAACATGCTGCATAACAAAACCTAGAAATAAAAATACAATGTGTTCCTTTCAGCAATAACAAATCAAATCATTCAGTTTCCTTTGCTCATATGTCATTTTAGAGCTGGACGCCTGGCATCTTTTTGGCCACAGGTTCGTTTCTGTTTGGTGTGAGGTTCTGTGTTGTGGAGATTCTCAGGATGGATTGCAGGTGCTCATCAGTGAGGCGACTCCTGTGTGCTGTTTTGTTAGTCTTTATCACTGAGAAGAGCTTCTCACACAGATATGTGTTACCAAACATGCACGAGGTTCGAGCCGCATGTAGACGGACTTTTTGTTCTTCAAAGTCACCAAAGCGCCGTGCAAACTCAGTGCGCTCAGTTTATCAGCAAAGTGCGATTTGGGAACACCGTAGTGACGACTTGGTTTAACATTACTTGGCAACAGGGAAAGTGGGGCAAATTGCACTGGTGCATTTGTGTCTCCCATAAAAGCAGCTTCACTTGAAATCACTTTGTGATTGTGCACGGGTTAAAACGTCCGCTGAAGTGTCAGATTCTTATTTAATTATGCTGCTTTCTGTATCTTCTGCATTGCATTCAGGTTAACCTTAGATTAAATTCTGTAATTACAGCCACATTAGCTCCACAAATGAGACACACGGGTTCAGTAAACATATACTCAGCCTCCCATCGGTTTTTAAAGGCTCTATTTTCAGAATCAACTTTTCTCTTCAGCATCGTGTGAGCTAGCTTCGCAATAACTTGCAGCATCATAAGGTAGACTTGATTAACGCGTAAGTGTTCGGCAAGGCAGCTGAAGCGCTGCATTATGGGATCTGTAGTTTATTGTGTTACCAGCGCTTCATATACCCGGCTTTAATAACAATAATACAGTATATAAAATGATCTCGGGCGGATATAATTACACGCCGGCGGATGTGGCCCGCGCCCTTGAGTTTGACACATATGGACTAAATAGAACTTGAAAAGATATATTTTTTCAAATGTGATCGCAATTCAGATAGAGTTGACGCAAGACTACAGCCTGCATGCCTCAATAAGTCATCCTTCCTCGCTCTTACTTTTTACCGCTCATCTAATGAATACACTGAGTATGGCTTTACCAAAACAATCATTGATGGCTAATAAAGTATCCATTATTCGAGTATGTAGATCGGGTTATATATATATACATATATATATATACCCGCGCATCGGAGAAGTAGTGTGTTAAAAAGCTAGAAAAGAAAAGGGAACATTTTAAAAATAACGTAACATGACTGTCAATATACAGTATTTGTTTTGTGAGTGTTACTGAGTGTTGCTGTCATCAAGGATTTGATTATCATTATTTCTTTCAATCAGGTTGTATTTGTAGGATGTGTTGTGTTCAAGTTACATTCCGTGTTTGTCAATCGCTGTAAAGATGACAGGTTTCATTCATCGATTCTTTCTTACTGCATCAATAAACAGCTCGTCTTCTTCTTTATCTGAGACCTGACACACTGCATGCACGGTTTTTTACACTGTCTTCCTTTAGCGGGACATTGACTTTTTCCACGTGTGCTTTGTTTCCAGTAGCTGGATTTATGAATATGCTTATCAGACGCTTCATATTTTTGCTGCCTTTTCAATTGTGTAATTCAGTTTTGTTCAGCTCTTTGGAACTGTTGCTTTTATCTGTGCACTGCGCCAGTTCATGAGCCACTCGGTGTACATGCATCGAAGGTTCCCAGCTGTGCTGGTGCCATCTTGTGCTATGTCCATGGCTGTATTTAATGTTACCTTAGTCCTGGCACTTAAAACTTTCTCTCACAGTTTCGCTGAGTTTGTGTCAAACACCACCCTGACCATCTCATCTTCCTCTCCATAAGCACAGTCCTTCACCCGTGAATATTTAGTGGCAGTTTGCTATTGGATTGCCGCTGACGGACGGCCTTATATGGGCAGGCACTAAATTACAAACGCCAGCGGCAGCCTGTCTATGAACTTAATTTAAAGTGTAGGTTTACATCGTGCTTTGTTTCCGAAGTAGCAGAACTCATCAATATGGTTGTATATGTCACTCGCTCGCTTCTTATTGTTTCGCTGCCTTCTCAATTATATAATGCATGTTTTCTTCAGCGCTTTTTTGAGGTCTTCCTGGTTTTCTATGTACTGCGTGATTACGGGGAGGCGTGATGATGTCACACGAAACTCCCCCACGGCGTTGAAGCTCATCTCCATTACAGTAAATGGAGAAAAACTGCTTCCAGTTATGACCATTACGCGTAGAATTTCGATATAAAACCTGCCCAACTTTTGTAAGGAAGCTGTAAGGAATGAACCTGCCAAATTTCAGCCTTCCACCCACACGGGAAGTTGGAGAATTAGTGATGAGTCAGTGAGTGAGTGAGTGAGTGAGTGAGTGAGTGAGGGCTTTGCCTTTTATTAGTATAGATTAATTTACTGATTTAATTCATTGAAACAATTAAATTAAATTTTATTGGTTTTAATATAGTATGTTCAGTATTCTAAAATTGTTGGTATTATGGCTAAAAAAAGTATACCTTTTTACATTTAGTTCTGGAATATCTGAAGAGTTCAAAAATAGAAATAATTGTCACATTTTTCAGGAAATGGGTGTATTAAGTCTAGTGTGACAGATTGTCACATTTTACTGCTTAATCTAATTTCAACTCTATTTTTAGTTAGTCCTCTCACATTATTATGTAATTCAAAGTGCTGAATTATCTAGAAAAAAGTTACTTAAAGAAACCTCTATATTAGATTAACATCTAAAATAAAGTAACAGATTCCATGAGAAAAATAAATTCAATATGACTTAAAACCTTAAGAAAAGTCAACATGTGGCCACAATTATATCTGCATAAACAGAATATAATAAAAGATATACTTTATAGACCAATTATAGTTTTTTTTTTTTTAACTGATTTTATTAAAGATGATTATATTTAGTGTATTATCGACTAAAATACAGAAAGTAGTTGTGGATTAATTTTGATCACCAGATGTTGGAAATCATAAAGTATCTGGTGCTTCTTCACAAATGAGAACTTGGACAAAGCACTATTCAAGCATTATTTTTTCTAATGTTGAAGTGTACAAGGATGAAAATGTGAAAGCTCACAATTTTAAGAATGTCCCAATCACATTTTTGTCCTAAACCTCCTCTGCATTACGTTTATCCCAGGAAAAACAAGCCAAATATATTGAATTTTTTTCAGTAAGAAAAATGTTATTTACATACAACAGAAACAAACATGCAAAGGCAAAAAATGTCAACATAAATACTGTAGAAAAGTTATGTGTAGTGTCCACTGCTGTACTGATGCATATTTAGTATATGCTCATTCTGTGGTATGTTTCAAGACCATTACCAATGCACAGCCAAGATGTTGCAATAAGGACAAAAGAAGGCTACTTTCCTTATATTTTTTATGTTGCTTTTGCACAATAGGATAGAATGTCTGCCCCTGACCTGCAAAATGAATATGCTCTTACTATTATTGTAGGCTACCACAGTACCAGGATTAACGACTTCTACATTTTCTCTGTGAGGAACATTAACATTGGCCACATTGTAAACAGTGCTTAAGGGGCCAACATCTTGCTTGTCCTTGCACTCAATCACAATTATTTTGCCTTTCTGTCCTCCAGCTACTGTCGCACCATAGTGAAGTTTCATGCAACCAAATTCAAAGGGAATATCACAGATGTCCTGTTAAGACAGTGCCGTATCAAGCATTAATTTCACTTTATGCATCAATGTCTGATGATGACTTCACATCATCATCACTATTACTCAGTTGGAATAATGGTTCAATTACTGCTCATTATAAAACTGTCTTTATGGCTTTTAATTTGCCAATTTACTTTTCCTTGGAGGCTCCACCACACTCATGAATACTGATGAGTTAAATTAGAGTTACCAAAAAGTGTCAAAGATTTATTTATTTATTTATTTATTTATTTAGCAGCATGATGTGATTTAATCCATAAGATGGTAGCAGAATACTGTTCTGAGAGATATTCAGGCTTTTACACTATAAAGCATATCATTACATGCCACCCTGCAGCTAACTCTGGTGTAACTGTAATTGCATAGAATTCCAAGCCTGAGTGACGCTTGGAGCAAACACTAAGGAGGTTAAAGAGTTGTGTATGGTGACTCTATTACATAGTCTTGCAGATCAATTAATCAATCAATTAAATATATTGCTGAAGTCACAGTTATCAAGATAGTTGTATCATCAACATGTTTCAAGAACATGGTTGACATGATTTAAAATTGTTATTTTTTGGATGTTTGCAATGACTACTTGGGCATCACTCTCTGGATCTCTGCTTCTTAAACTATAAGTTGCAACCAAGAGTAGGTGGTGGATATGTCTGTAATTGGTTGGCACGTTATTGTGTAGAAAAATAAGCTTAGTTCGAAATCTGTTGTGAGTGACACAGCACACTATTTACCATACTATATATTGTGGTAGTATGCAAAACAATGCTATTAACACATTACAGGAAGCCTCCACTTCTACGGCATAAAAACAAACTATTCCCACCTACCAACCGCTGAAACAATAAAACTAAGAAAAGTTTAGTTTTTTTCTTTTTAATAATGTTATTTAAGGAAACGCCAATAAACTGCATTGACTATTTGTTTTTCGGATAATTTCGTTACGTGATCATTCATAATATTTCAAAAATCTTCATACTCTTGCACCATATTTAATTTCTCTCAGCTTTACTAAAGCTTACACCAAGTATTTACACTGGCAGTTATATACATCAGTAACTTATTCCTTGTTTTGAATGATAATTATAGTTTTATTATGAATGCATTTGCTTTCCACTTTTCTCTTTTAGTAATAATCATGTGAGACATATACTTAAAAAGAAACAAAAGCTATAAGGCCATTGTTACTTGTCTAATTTTTTCTCCAATGTCTTATGATTATAATCCTATTGTTGGGTCCTAGTATGATATCAATTTTCTTATTTGGGTCCTCAGATTAAAATGTTTAAGAACCATACTGTACAGCCATTTCATTAACCATCTTATCAGATGCAAGAGTTTAGGAAATATTGTTTAAGAAATTTAAATATTGACTACAGATGAAAAGACTTATTTTCATAGATCTACTCATTAGTGCTGGTAGTAAACCAATAAATTCATTACGAGGCTTTACTGTGTGGCAATAGGCAAGGGCATAGCTTGATACATTTATTTATAATAAAAAAAATAAATAAAAACTTGTTCTCTAAAGGTGAATAGAAGGATAACACTATACCAATGAATATAACAACGTTTTGGGGTGTAAGTGATGTTTACTGTTTACTGATAGAGAGTACTGAACTAGTACTTTCAAAACAGTAACTGTATGCCAGTGAGATGGAAAAGACAATTTTCACACAATGAAAACATGTTACTTGATCGGACAAACCAGCAGGAGTTGTTTCTCTCTTCAACATTTAATTGTAAAAAAAGGTACAGCCATGACATCACTAAAGGGATCCTAAGGTTACGAAGTAGAATGCTTTCCTTGTTCTACAAGGGCACACCTCACATAAGCAGTATTGTGTATGGTTGTGCTCTCATCAGTTCTGTAGCCTATGGTAATCAGAACTGTTTTGGCCAGTCTCATGTACTGTAACTAATAATGTTCCTGCGCTTTCCTACTACAGTAATTAAATGAGAAGTACAAAGTGCTGCTTTGTGTGTGTATGCTTTTTTTTTTAATGAAAGTGTTGACTGTATATGTTTGTGCATTTACAATCCATAAATACATGACAAAGGCTTCTGCATTTCCACGTGTCAAAAACAGGTCAATTTACAATGTGTGCCATTCTTGAAATACTGATGCCAGTGCACACCAAATTTCAGGCGATTTATGTGGCAGTGACCTCCCACTTGATGCAGGCATGTTTTGCACAGCTACAATGTAGATGTTTTGCATTACACAAGATATCTGTATGCATCTTTAAATACCAAATACCACTCTGCTGTGGACATCTGCATTTGTATGTAGATTGACTTTATTACTGTGACTTCAGGTAATTAGGATACATTGATATGACACAGAAATTGGTTCTGATATGTTCAAATCCTTCTTCAAAAATTTTTCCATGTAGAATTTTTAGATTCTCCCGTACTGCCCAGCTTGTTTAACTGAGAACTCCCTACAGCCCGAAGACATGCAGGTTACACTGACATTAAATTTGCCCAATGTAAGGGTAGTTGTGTGCCCATCAATGGGCAAATGATTAATCTAGGGATGAATACTGCCTTGATTCTGAGGCAACAATGACTGGCTGTGATCCTTAGAGGGCCCATATTGGAATATATGTGTTCAGAAAATTGGTGGATAGATGATTTTATCACTGATTTGAAGGTTTCTGCAAGGCATTGTGTATTTCCCAGCTTAGGGCATCTGCTGTAATTATCATGGTGCATGTCTCGAATGCTGACTCATATTTTGTGTGTCACTGGAAGATTCTGCTTTAAAATATGTTACAGATTTCCATTGTGTTGCATTTTCCACCAGTACAGTTTCTAAAGCAATATTTATGTCCTAGGTCTAAAAGAACTGTTGTTGTCACTAAAACTGATTCATATTAAATGTCATTTGCTATTGTTGAAATTGCCAGTACCCTGACAGTTTTGAGTGTTACCTCATGGGTTATTGGTTATGAGGAAACAAAGTTTGGAATTCTCCCAATTTACAATCAGCCTCAACTCCACATTCACTTTGCCAGGTCATATTAAAGGGCATGTGGAATCCTGTAAGCAATTTTCAGTAAACACATGCATCCCACTCCTTTGAACTACATGGTACTGGTTGACATTTTTGTGAAAATGCTGCCAGCCCAAATATATGTACAGTATGTGGAAGACTGTGTAAGGGACCATTGGCCTTCCTGGCTCAACAGTACTTTATGATAACAAAAATATTTTAGATTTAGACATATGAAGCAGCAACTTGTGAATGACTTGTGTTACGTCTTTAAAAGTTATCATTTAGGAAGCCTAGGTGTAAACAAATTAAGGATTTGAAGTGTACTATTGCCCTTAGAATCTCACATTTTATTGCATATTAATGCATGTGGAGAATTTATATTTGTTCTGATGGTTCACTGGCAAGGTTTCTGTAACTTGCAAGAGCTTCCCCATGCTTATAAGACCTTCTCAGTGAGCACTAGTCTAACATATACATGATGCTCTGAAGGAAGTTTACAGCATAAAACACACACATTCACAACCTTCTCAATTTTTCAAGCTGTTATAGTCAAGTCAGTAAATATGTACAACACAAAATTTCAACATACGTTGTATATATTGTCATGGTCTGAGGAAGAAAACACTGGCAAATTGAATATAGTTTTTTTTTTATTATTAATTTTATTGTAATTGTTCTATACAAATATATAGTTGCTTGACTATTTACTAACACAGCAGAGAGTGTATTTGTTTCAGTACACAGTGTAATCATTTCAGGATTTATAGTCGTAAGCTGCACGTTGTATAGAAGAGAAATATTGTGAACTACATGTACAACCAGCACAGGTGCTACCATTTTTCATACCCTATAGCAAAGGTGGGAACTTTCTCAATGTGCAAGAATTGGAGTTTTGGGGTGGTGGGGGACAGCGGGATATTCTGCACGTGCTGCTGTGGGTATAATAAATTGGGGGAAGGAGGGTTGGAGTTGCAGGATTAAAGTGTGGAGCACACATTGACTAAAGTGCAGGGCACCCATTGACAATACAAGCATGTCCATCCCCTTTCTCTTCTGTGCCATAAGTCATAACATTGCTTTGGCTGTTCGCTCTCTCTCTCTGGCAGCTGCATAGCATGCATCAAATGTGCAACTACATCTTACTTCGACTTCAGTGAACCTTCCTTCTTCCACTTCAGAGGTCACACCACATATCATCTTGTTTCTTTGCCCTTTTCAAAACATCCATCCATCCATTTTCTAACCCGCTGAATCCGAATACAGGGTCACGGGGGTCTGCTGGAGCCAATCCTGGGCAGGGTGCCAACCCACCACAGGACACACACACAAACACACCCACACACCAAGCACACACTAGGGCCAATTTAGAACCGCCAATCCACCTAACCTGCATGTCTTTGGATTGTGGGAGGAAACCGAGCGCCCGGAGGAAACCCACGCAGACACGGGAGAACATGCAAACTCCACGCAGGGAGGACCCAGGAAGCGAACCCGGGTCTCCTAACTGCGAGGCAGCAGCGCTACCACTGCGCCACCATGCCGTCCCTTTTCAAAACAACACTGCTTAATTCTTTGGTGTTTTTTTGTAGATCAATTTTGAAGTTGTGTTGTACAAGTCCTGCAAATGTTATCTGCTTGATTGCATACTATGTTACTTACTTGAAATAAAATAAAAAAAAATTAACAAAAACACTTTTGCCTATTCACTTTTCCATCCTTGCTGTTGAGGTGCTGTTCTACCGGCAGGCTGTCTGAGCTGACTTTTTTGGCTTGTTTTTTCTATAACGTCACCAAATTTCAATCAAATCAGTGAAAGCCTTTTTGAGATTTAGGATTATTTAGATATGCTATTGTAGGTGGATTTTTACCTCTAAATATTGATGTACTGAAATGTCTTTTCTTTGCGGATACCTAGTGCCTCAGGTGTACCTCATATCAAATTTCAACTTTTTGACTAAAAAGGAAATGGTGTTTTGTTGACCATGCTGACTATTCACATAAGTCAAAAATATAAAATAAAAATATACCCTGGTCAGTTAGAAAATGCATTTTTGCAATTGAATTGCATTTAGTAAAATGCAACATATGTTTAATACATTTATTTTCTTGCAGATCAAGTAACTAATCAATATCCACTTTGCTAAAATTCTCCTAAAATTCCAAGCAGACATTTAAGTGAACCCACTGAAAAAGGCTGGTATCAATTAAAATGATAACAGTGAACAAAACATTATTATTTATTTACTTTGTAAAAACAGGTGAGGCTGATATTACATCAGTGGTTAAAATGCAAGGTTTTATCACACTAGTATAGTTCTTTATTTAATATTGATTGCCTCAAGTTTGTTCCTCTTAGGTTTGGTTGAGTAGAGTCTACAGTACTGTACAGTAAATGGAGCTACTGAGTCTGAAAACATTTTTAAATAACTGAGTCTTGTGGTATTTGCATTCAGGTTAAGACTGAGTTGTGGCTTATACTCTTCCTGTTTAGAGTTTTTCTTGAATATTAAAATTGTTTGATGTATACAGTACTTCAATCCTCGCCATGCAGCACTCTCTGCCAAACAAAGCTTCCCTCGTCTTCTCAATGGAGATACTGAAATCTACTTCTCAACGTACTGAAATGCAAAGAAATGAATCATAGTTTCATTTATTATTAAAATGTGGATGAAACAGCAGCTTTCCTGTTGAAATCATTAAGAAAGAAAACGTTCAGTAATGAATAAACACGCAGGGCTACGTACTTCACCATCTGCGGCACCTCTGCTAAATTGTAACTGACTAAAATTTCTCTTAAAGATAAATCTGAACCATGTTGCAGAGCTAGTCCTTTCAAAGAATGCACTCTGACACTTTGCTGATATTTAAAGCTTACTTAATGGAGGCAAATTATTCACCTATTAATGCACTGACCATCACTCTGCTATTAACAAAAGTTGACAAGTTTACATTTTTGCAAAAATGCAATT
Source organism: Polypterus senegalus (assembly GCF_016835505.1). Taxonomy (NCBI): domain Eukaryota; kingdom Metazoa; phylum Chordata; class Cladistia; order Polypteriformes; family Polypteridae; genus Polypterus; species Polypterus senegalus. The sequence continues at coordinate 282,545,695 of NC_053154.1, forward strand.
TTGAAGACCTTTAGGTTTTAAACCTAAATTGTTATTGTTCAGTTAAGTACATCTTTAATTAAGAAACTCAAAAAGCTCAGATTAACTGATTACTCTATTATGAATCCATTGTTGAATTAATTAGTAGATTAATCAATAACGGGCAGCACGGTGGTGCAGTGGTAGCGCTGCTGCCTCGCAGTTAGGAGACCTGGGTTCGCTTTCCGGGTCCTCCCTGCATGGAGTTTGCATGTTCTCCCCTGTCTCGTGGGTTTCCTCCGGGCGCGCCGGTTTCCTCCCACAATCCAAAGACATGCAGGTTAGGTGGATTGGCGATTCTAAATTGGCCCTAGTGTGTGCTTGGTGTGTGGGTGTGTTTGTGTGTGTCCTGCGGTGGGTTGGCACCCTGCCCAGGATTGGTTCCTGCCTTGTGCCCTGTGTTGGTTGGGATTGGCTCCAGCAGACCCCCGTGACCCTGTATTCGGATTCAGCGGGTTAGAAAATGGATGGATGGATGGATTAATCAATAACCAATATAATCAATAGTGACAGCTCTTAAGTATTTAGGAATAGTCATAGATTCATTTTCCAAACCTTTTCATTCCAAAGCAGAGATGCTGGTAGACTATTACAAGCATGAGTCATATATGAATGATGTTACAAGCAAGAAAGGCAAAGTAAAACTATGTGCCAAAATTTCAAATATCAGCAACACTGTAGAATGCATTTAGCTACATAAACCGTCCAACAGCACACGTAGCACCTATGCTCAAGTGTCAACACTGCTTCCTTCCACTTAATCAGCTTTCACATATACAAAGTCTGAACTGTTTTTCTGAGCAATGAATGACTCCATTGATTCCCTCAACTAGTTTCCTGTACAACAAGCTTAGCTACACACTTCCTTTTGACCCTGAGTACTCCTTTCACCTAAGATTCAAAAGAAATTAAATAAATTAAAAGGGAAAAGGGTAACATCAAAGCCTATCAAGGTACCACAAATGGAGTTTTTATTAATTAACCTCAGACAACTGTATCACAAAGGCATATTCTGTTATAGTTTTATGGAATCCTAAACAAGTTTCCTAGCCATTAATTTTTTAATAAATATCCATTAATTTCATATTATATAGATAAAATATGAAGAGAGAGCAAGAGAGAAATATAATTATATATCTAATTTGTGACACAACACAGTATACTATTTGCATTTCAAAGTTTCTCTTCAAATGCCTTATAAAAGTCCTGTGAATTAAAATCTGATTAGAGTCCACAATATTGGCTTACTGAGTGACCCTGTCTGTCCAAGACATTTAATCAATCTGTATGGATACTAAATAAAGAGAAAAATCTTAGTCATTACATGCTCAAGCACATTAAGCTAAACAAAATCAGCAGCAAAGAAAAGGCATTCAGAAATCTTGTCACTTTGCTTCTGTGCAGCTGCACCCCAATACTGTGGCCTTACTGGCTTCTGCTACTGAAACCGTTCAGGAGGCAGATGACAATAATGCCTTAAGAAATACAAAATGTATGAACCTTTCATTTAGCAGCACATGCTAGTAAAAGCTCCCAAGTTTTCATCAGTATTCACAGGAATTATGAAACAGTTTTGGGATTTAACTCCTTATTCTTTAACATGTTCCTTTTGCTGTATTTAAATAAGGGACTCTCAGATACATATACAATTTTATGGTCTGCATTTTCAAGATGACAGATGTGATTGTCATTGCACAAATGGAAATTGAAAACAAACAATGTACAACAAAAATTAAGGTATCAAGCATGGCAGTAGCAAAAACATATGATAAAAAAAAAAAAAAAAATAAGCTTTGTTTTAAACTCTGAGGTACCCAAACATCTCTCCTACATTTGCAAGGCATGGTATGTCAAAGAAACCATACCCACTGACTCCCTGCATTTCAACTTAGCCTTTATAACAAACTCCTGCTCATTTACACTTAGTGCTGCTTCTCCACCCCCTACATTCTTTCACCCTTGATAGCCAACTTAAAGAAAGACTTCTCTTATCCGCTTTAATCAATCATCACACATTTTGCAAAGCTCCTATTGTTTGGTTTCCTCTTTTAAATAAAAGATTTTCATGTGTTTTTTTCATATGTGACTTTCAATCAATCTCTGATTTATTTAATAGAAATTGTTAATTTAGTTTATATGACAAAGGCAGCATGACGTTCAGCAGAACTACAAAACGTTCATTTGTCTATGTAATTATGCATAAAAAGGGCTCCTCTTCACTTGTCTCCTCACTTGTCTGGAGTCAAGTATTGTGAAAGAAATTACTGTATTGTCCTTCACTGGTTATCACCACATTATCTAATTTCTCTGAAAGCACATTCACAACTGACAGACTTAAAACATATCCAGATATATACATTTGTATTATACATTACTTACAACACTACGTAAAAAAACACAAAAAATCGAATTCACTGATAATGTGTTTTGATATCTTAATTATCAGGTTATTGTACTTGACTCAAATGTGATATACTTGGGCTTCACAACTAGTGGATAAGGATTTCCACATCAATAACTGAAATCGAGAAAACTATCCAAAAATGAAAAATGGACCAAAAAAAATGATATTTACTCTTTAATGTTAAAATTTGTTAATCTTATTTACTTGAAGGTATATAATGGAATACTGCAGTGTGTCCATTACACTGAACTTGTGTTAAAGACTGTCCTACATTTACGCTTACAATATATATGGGCCTTTATATATGAAAACCATACCAGTTTAAGGTGCACCACAGGTACAGCACATGTGGATGTGGAAAAGTTTACATGACTTGCACAAGGGTTACAAAGTGAGCCAGTTGAAAGAATGAATTAGGAATCCTGTAAATTAAAATGTCTTAACAGCACTGAATGTCAGCAACTTACAGATCAGGATAACATAATTGAGTAACATCAGTCTAGGGGACTGTTTGGTAACAAGTGTTGCAGGATAAGGTTATAAAATTGATCATCACAATTGAAGAAGTGAGAACAAACAGCAAGGTTACTACAATTCATAGGTAACAAAAACCTAAAAGCTGATATCAGTTAAACAGAAATTCACCAAATAAGGAAGTTTTCTAATGCTTCTTAAGCACATTAAGGGAGTCAAAATTTCAAATAGAGGTGAGTAGCTCATTCCACCAGCTAGGAGTTAGACATGAAGAGTCTATATTAAAATTTGATGTCAAGCCAAATGTGGCTTTACCCAATGGTGATCAAGATCAGAACTGAGTTCACGACAAGGAGCACAGGACTTTACAAGTGTCTCCAGAAGTTGACCCACTGTCTACACAATATCAGGATTTGAATTTAGCACTTTCCACGACAGGAAGCCAAATATAGTGATCTGAAAAGTGGAGTACCATGTACTATTCAAAGCCTTGTTTACTCCCAAATATATTAAACCCTCTAGACTAGAGCAGAATATTAATAATAAATTTTAGATTGGCATATGTGTGTTTCTCTTGCATTACATCATGTTTGAAAACTGGGTGGCTGCTCAGTTTTATTTAAACAAGGCATTTTTCTTGCTGTTTCATCAAGGAATAAACAGTGAGGTCATTTTCTGTTTATATCACTCTGCTTGTGGCACAAGTACTCTAAGTGAGAATGCAGAGTGAAAAACTGCAATTTTATGCTGATCAGTTGCACTTTACCTGCATGCTTATTAGTTTATTTTCTAAATTGATAACACATTGAGGAAGAATTTAATTGGGTCAGTCTGTGTGCATGAATGTTTCTGCTTGTGGTGTTTGTGAGGTGGACACTACTTATTTGCTGATTTTGTGATCAAACAAAAGTGAGCTACACAGAAACACAGGAAGCATCAATAAACTAAAAATCTCCACAACCATGTGTATGAGAAGATAAACAAAAAAGATCACACTAAGAAAAAGGAACAAAAAAAAAAAAACACTTTCACCACCAATCCTTCTGAGCCAAATGTGTATGCTTGTGCATTTTTTCTTCATTTAAATGTCTGTGAACATAACAGTACCTATACACCATAACAACACAGGTATATTAAGCAGCTTTCAAGAAACACCATTAATCTGTAATCAGTGAAGATTACATTTTCAAGGACTGCTGGTGTAGTGCCTAATATTGCTACTTCACAGCTTCAGCACTGAATCCCACTCCAGTCGGTGCATTTAAATTTATACTGTTCATTCCACCCAAGGATTCTTCGTCTGGTTCCCTCCCACATTCCAAAGATTTTTATAAATTAGGTTAACTGTACAATCTAAATTCTGATGGCCATGTCTAGGACTGGTTCCTTATTTGTGTTCAATACTGCCAAGACAGGCTCCACAACCCTGACCTGGATAAGCAAGTTTGCATCTCTATAATGGTCCTGAAATAAGTGTAAGTGTGCGCTTGTCTGTACACAGTTGTATCTTGCGTTCTAACTCAATTAAAGGGTTTTAACAGCTTTGAGCCAACACTAACAGGTCAGGCTGTTGCAGTCACAATTGTGGATTAAACGGAGTATGTTAGAAAATGGATGAACAATATAGCTGTTTCTCTTTGGTGTGTTTAAACAGTGTGGAACAATGACCTAAACATGTTTGAAGAGGTTCAGAAATTAGGGAGGACCCTAGCCAATGACACATGCTGTATATAGTTGTCTTTAATTGCTATTACTTGCAAATTGACTTTGTCGTGTTCCAGTTCTAAAAAGCAGAGCGTTACCAAGTAAACAAACATACCTCATTTTCAGGGCAATGTTAATAGTCCCTGTGGTCTTTTAGAAGCACTGAAAATATTTCCTGTCAACATCGAGAAGTCCCTTAGGTCTGTTTTATGCCATCATTTCAAAGGAGATGTTTATTGATTCATTTTATAATGACACTGTGAAATTATCACTTATAAGTTTAACGTCTTAATTTAGAATCCACTGAAGCATTTTAACAGAACAGAAGCCCTCTACACTCTTTTTTTCCCAAAAATTATAATACAAATGTCATATGGATTGAGAGCTTATTAGTGTGAGCTTTAGCTTTTAAAAAAAAAAAAAAAAGATCTGCTAAAGAATTTTAAATGAAGTCAGAGATGGTCAAAAAATAGTTTTAAACAGTTCTATCCGGCATTTAGGAAAAAGTCAAAAACTGCAAAAAGTGAGTCTCAATTCTTTGTTTGCAGTCAAGAACATCCATAGTCCTCTGTTGCACAATGTCAACATGAAAACAAACTCAAAATCCTCCAGTGTCCTTAAGAAGCCTCTAGCAGCATTGAGTGTGTCATCATCTACTATGGCCTCATCCTCTTTAATAAAACCCCTGTGTGTGTCCAGGTGTCCGTGTGTGTGTCTTTTGGTGAAGTGCGCATGCACGAGGCTCCGTGGATGCAGACACACTGGAAGCTGGGCACACAGTGAATGGCGTAGCCGTAGCCGCGCATGATAAGCAAATAAAGGACAGCATTGCTGGGGAGAGTGCTGATTGGGTAGTTGCGGCCACGCACATAAAATCCATTGCTGGGGAGACGCCACACATACTGCCCCGTGCATGTTTACTAACTAACTATCTACTAACAACATGCTACCCAAAAAAAAAGGACACGACAAGCAGGACAAAAGACACAGACACTCAAATCGTATACATAAGCAACATCTCCTGGAAAAACGGTCAGCTCAGCAAATAAACATCAACAAAAGAAAGGCTGGAAGACAAAGAAAAATACGAGCAAATAGATTGATTGAAAAAAAGAAAATGAGCGTCAGAATATTCCCCGTATTGATTTGGCTCTATTCTCTACTAATTTACCCTTTACCTTAAGAAGGCGACAATTTCCAGTTACATTAGCCTTTGCCATAACAATTAATAAAGCTCAAGGGCAAACCTTAGAAAATGCTGGCATTTACCTGCCAGAACCAGTATTCAGCCACGGTCAGTTATATGTTGCATTATCAAGAGTTAGAAGTTTTCCAGATGTTGTTGTCAACGTTGTAGATGGCCCTGAACAAGGCAAACTGTTGCAAAACTGAGACAGAGTATTTACAAAAAATGTTGTCTAAAATGAAATTTTATTGAAAAATTTCCTGAGGTAAAAAAATAAAAACATTTTCCTAAATATCTTCTTCAGATATTGTGTATTACAGATTATCAAGTTTTACACTAAGGCAATATTAATTATATTTACTGTATTGTCATATACGTTTCTATTTTATTTTTAATATTATTTTACTTTAGGCTTCTTGCAAAAATATTTTTAACAAAAAAATTAAGACCACAAACAGAATGAGGTCAGGGTCCCTTGCCATTTTATATAGACTGTTCCTAATAATGTTTATGCAATACTGTTCTACCGCCCGTTATTGTAACGGGCTTAATGTCTAGTCCTCAATAATCTTTTTAAAAGTCTTCAGGAGAACATGATAGTTGTTCGCCACAGTGCTCAATATTCGTGATGTAAAGTTCCACAGAGTAGGACCATTTCTGCGCAACCTTGAACACTCTACAGACTCGGGAAAAAGATATCC